>NC_134266.1:13029122-13301622 GCF_031893055.1 Leptodactylus fuscus
TTCCGGATCCAGTTTGTTCAGAACGGAATGGATCCGTGAGCCCTATAGAAACTCAGATGTCACTCCGAGTGTCATCCGACTACTCAGTAATGGGCATGTGCCCTAAAACTTAAAACAGATGGTGGAAATCCACTGTAATTTACATTTCTACATTGAAGTTTTAGTAATGTGAAAATTTCTCTGCATAGGGTTCCGAAATTCCATATGGCAGCCCGGCATGATCATTAACTACCTCCACCCCAACTACCTCCACTACACTGTCTACCAATAAGTATTCGGAGCGGTAATTACAGCCTCAACCCTCCTCGGCTTTCCACAAGTCCTTGTACAGCAGAAGTGATATTTTATTCCATTTGGCTTGGAAGACAGGTAAGTTCTTTCACCGATTTTGGTCGGCTGCAGCACCCCTTAGTTCGGCAATCCAACTTGTCCCAGAGGAGCTCGATAGGGTTCAAGTCTGGGCTCTGGGCAGGCCAGTCCAGTCGGCTAACCTGATTGTCACTGTCCAAGCCATGGTAGACCTCGCTACATGACAGCTGGCGTTGTCATCCTGGAAGTAACATTGGTCCGACCCATAGAACCGCCATAATTTAGGAAGCACACTGTTATCTAAAATGGTGCAATAGTCGTCGGCATTGAGTTTACCATGCACTGGGACCAAGGGTCTATACCAGGAGAAACACCCCAGACCATAACTCCACCTCCCCAGAACTTTACTGGGTGTCCAAATACTTATTGGTAGACAGTGTACTCTAAGTGGGGTAAAATATATACATAGACATACTGTATATATATAACGATACAAACAGCAGCCATACAAAGAATTATTTCTCGCCATTCTCGCGTAGAAGTCGCTATTGTTTACTATTATTTGTACTGCAAAAAAAAAAATTGCATTCTCCAAAAAGCCATTTCATTCATCGACCACCAAAAAGTAACAACCGGCTGACAATTTGTTAATCTGTATTAATTGGTGGGCGCCATATCTTACACACTGCGCTAATTAACAAACAAACGCACGGACATAACACATATGTTTACGCATTTGCATGAGAATATATTGAGGGGATTTCAGTTTCTTGTTTTCCTGACCTTCTTTTTTTGTAAACCTTCACGTACGCCGCTCTGTGCTCTGTTCTCGCCGTAATAAAATAATGCAGAATTATGTTGTGTAAACTGGAAATTTAATTTCCTCCCACAGTGTTTGTACATCGAGGCCTGATGGGGAATATAAAGTTCTCTGTTTAAAGCGGCGCTTCCCGTAATACTTCTTCAGTCGTGGATGTCATTATTAGGGGTGCAGATGTTGCAGTTGCACCTGGGTACCAGGAGACCCCAAAGTTCCTGCTTCCCCAGAGGGGCAAATGCTATAAACTATATATCCCAGGTGGGCACCCTGTTAAAGCTATTGCATAGGGCACCGTAACTTCAACTTACTAATATCCGATGTGCTCAGGCTAGATCAGAGACCGGACATATACTCAGGAGAAAATCAGGGATCCAAACCAGGAGTAAGACAATCGGTACCAGACAAACAAACCAAAACCAGATACCTCTGTGTATCCAGAGAAGCAGAGCTACAGACTAAACTAACAGGGCTGCAATGCAGAGGAAAAGTCAGAACATGAGTGAAGGAAATAATCGGATAAAGCCTATAGCAGAAGCAATGGCTGCCTGCCAGAACGTGTCACAGGAACCAGGCGGTGCGAACAGCAAATCCAGATACATTAGTCAATGTTGTAAGTAAGAGCAGCAGGTCCATGAGAATCACCAACAATCTGCTAGTCATTCATTTGGTTCTTAAGGTTATTCTGCATTTATGGACACAGGTAAGTACTTGGTTTGCCATTAAAGGGATCTCTGCATTAGAATATCAGATTCTGTTTGTAGGGTCTCCTTGCTTTTGGGATATTCAACAGTTATTTGCAATGTAAAGAGAGATCTGAGAAGCATTGAGTTCTTCTTGCAACTTTTTTTATTTACTTTTGGGCTCATTTTACTCCAATACTGGAGAAAGAAACAATCAATAAATTAGCACTTAGGTAAAGCATGCAGATGGACGATGGGCTGGCTAGTTCTTTATATGGCATAGGTCCAAGTGTGGTTGGCTACAGGAACTCAGGACCAAGGCTCAGAACAGGGTAATGCATAGACCAGGCCATGGGCATGAATGTAAACAACCAAACTGTTTTATACTATATTGTGGCTATATTATGGAGGTAAGGTATGATGCCCCCCACTGGGAATAAGGAGAAGTAAGCTTGAACATGAAATATGTCCTGCTCTGTAGGAGGATATATCTCAATATCTTGGTGTGGTTTATGGATATTGTGATCACACTTTCTATATACACTATGTGATCAAAAGTATCCAGACACCCCCAAACACATATGTTTTTCATATTAGGTGCATTGTGCTGCCCCCTACTGCCAGGTCCTCCATATCAGCGACCTCAGTAGACATTAGACATCGTGAGAGAGCAGAATGGGGCGCTCCGCGGAACTCACGGACTTTGAACGTGGTCAGGTGATTGGGTGCCACACATCATGCAGGTCAATGCCAAACGACGCCTCGCTTGGTGTAAGGAGCGTAAACATTGGACGATTGAACAGTGGAAAAACATTGTGTGGAGTGACGAATCACGGTACACAATGTCGCGTTCCGATGGCAGGGTGTGGGTATGGCGAATGCCCGGTGAACGTCATCTGCCAGCGTGTGTAGTGCCAACAGTAAAATTCGGAGGCGGTGGTGTTATGGTGTGGTGGTGTTTTTTTTTTTTTTCAATCGCTTGCACCCCTTGTTGTTTTGCGTGGCACTATCACAGCACAGGCCTACATTGATGTATTAAACACCTTCTTGCTTCCCACTGTTGAAGAGCAATTCGGGGATGGCGATTGCATCTTACAACACGATGGAGCACCTGTTCATACTGCGCGGCCTGTGGCGGAGTGGTTACACCACAATAACATCTCTGTAATGGACTGGCCTGCACACATTCCTGACTTGAATCCTATAGAACACCTTTGGGATGTTTTGGAACGCCGACTTGGTGCCAGGCCTCACCGACCTACATCGATACCTCTCCTCAGTGCAGCACTCCGTGAAGAATGGGCTGCCATTCCCCAAGAAACCTTCCAGCACCTGATTGAACGTCTGCCTGCGATAGTGGAAGCCGTCATCAAGGCTAAGGGTGGGCCAACACCATATTGTATCCAGCATTACCGATGGAGGGCGCCACCAACTCGTAAGTCATCAGCCAGGTGTCCGGATACTTTTGATCACATAGCGTATCTATAATATATAGATACAGTGTTGGCCAAAAGTATTGGCACCCCTGCAATTCTGTCAGACAATACTGATTTTCTTCCAGAAAATGATTGCAATCACAAATTCTTTGGTATTATCTTCATTTAATTTGTCTTCAATGGAAAACCACAAAAAGAATTGTCAAAAAGCCAAATTGGATATAATTCCACAGCAAACATAAAAAGGGGGTAGACAAAAGTATTGGCACTGTTTGAAAAATCATGTGATGCTTCTCTAATTTGTGTAATTAACAGCACCTGTTACTTACCTGAGGCAGCTAACAGGTGGTGGCAATAACTAAATCACACTTGCAGCCAGTTGAAATGGATTAAAGTTGACTCAACCTCTGTCCTGTGTCCTTGTGTGACCACATTGAGCATGGAGAAAAGAAAGAAGACCAAAGAACTGTCTGAGGACTTGAGAAGCAAAATTGTGAGGAAGCATGAGCAATCTCAAGGCTACAAGTCCATCTCCAAAGACCTGAATGTTCCTGTGTCTACTGTGCGCAGTGTCATCAAGAAGTGTAAAGCCCATGGCCCTGTGGCTAACCTCCCTAGATGTGGACGCAAAAGAAACATTGACCAGAGATTTCACCGCAAGATTGTGCGGATGGTGGATAAAGAACCTCGACTAACATCCAAACAAGTCCAAGCTGCCCTGCAGTCCGAGGGTAAAACAGTGTCACCCCGTACTATCCAGTGTCAGCGTCTGAATGAGAAGGGACTGTATGGTAGGAGACCCAGGAAGACCCCACTTCTTACCCACAAACACAAAAAGCCAGGCTGGAGTTTGTCAAAACTTACCTGAGAAAGCCAAAACCGTTCTGGAAGAATGTTCTCTGGTCAGAGGAGACAAAAGTAGGAAAAGGCCTCAACATAGAGTTTACAGGAAAAAAAGAGGCCTTCAAAGAGAAGAAGACGCCCCCTACAGTCAGACATGGCGGAGGCTCCCTGATGTTTTGGGGTTGCTTTGCTGTCTCTGGCACTGGACTGCTTGACCGTGTGCATGGCATTATGAAGTCTGAAGACGACCAACACATTGTGCAGCATAATGTAGGGTCCAGTGTGAGAAAGCTGGGTCTCCCTCAGAGGTCATGGGTCTTCCAGCAGGACAATGACCCAAAACACACTTCAGGTCAGCACTAGAAAATGGTGGTGAGAGAAAGCCCTGGAGACTTGTAAAGTGACAGCAATGAGTCCAGCCCTGAATCCCATAGAACACCTGTGGGGGAGGGGGAGAGATCTCTTGGTGGCAGTTTGGAGAAGGCCCCCTTCACATCTCAGGGGGGACCGCGAGCAGTTTGCCAAAGAAGAAGGGTCTAAGATTCCAGCAGAGCCTTGTAAGAAACTCATTGCTGGTTAGCGGGAGCGGTTGTGCGCAGTTATTGTGTCTAAAGGTTGTGCTACCAAGTATTAGGCTGAGGGCGCCAATACTTCTGTCCGCACCAGTTTTGGAGTTTTGTGTAAAATGATCAATGATTTGACTTTTTTTTTCATTCTCTTTTGTGTTTTTTCATTGCAAGCAAAATAAATGAAGATATTACCAAAGAGTTTGTGCTTGGAATCATTGTCTGGAAGAACATGAGTATTATCTGTCAGAATTGCAGGGGGCCAATACTTTTGGCCAACACTGTATATGGATAATACATCGAAAGGTGACGATAGATTTGATAAGAAAAATAGCTTATATAGATTAGATATGATAAATATGAGATAGATAGATAGATAGATAGATAGATAGATAGATAGATAGATAGATAGGAGATAGATAGATAGATAGATAGGAGATAGATAGATAGATAGATAGATAGATAGATAGATAGATAGGAGATAGATAGATAGATAGATAGATAGGAGATAGATAGATAGATAGATAGATAGGAGATAGATAGATAGATAGATAGATAGATAGATAGATAGATAGATAGATAGATAGATAGATAGATAGATAGGAGATAGATGATTGATAGATAGGAGATAGATAGATAGATAGATAGATAGATAGATAGATAGATAGATAGGAGATAGATAGATAGATAGATAGATAGATAGATAGATAGATAGGAGATAGATAGATAGATAGATAGGAGATAGATAGATAGATAGATAGATAGATAGATAGATAGGAGATAGATAGATAGATAGATAGATAGATAGATAGATAGATAGGAGATAGATAGATAGATAGATAGATAGATAGATAGATAGGAGATAGATAGATAGATAGATAGATAGATAGATAGGAGATAGATAGATAGATAGATAGATAGATAGATAGGAGATAGATAGATAGATAGATAGATAGATAGATAGATAGATAGGAGATAGATAGATAGATAGATAGATAGATAGGAGATAGATAGATAGATAGATAGATAGATAGATAGGAGATAGATAGATAGATAGATAGATAGATAGGAGATTGATAGATAGATAGATAGATAGATAGATAGGAGATTGATAGATAGATAGATAGATAGATAGATAGATAGGAGATAGATATGAGATAGATATGAGATAATTTGTATTATTCTATAACCCTATGATACATATTTCAAAACAAATATTTTCAGATTTGTACAAACCCAACCGAGCTTTCTCATCCCACATTGTGAAATTTTGCGCGCTCCTCACCCATCTGTGTATTATTACATCTCCCTTTATCTTATGCTAATGGCGGTATATTGTTTCGGTGTGTATTTTTGCCTTTCGTTCAGACAGCAGGTGAATACATTCATAAATCTGTCTTGAACAGTTGCCAATGAATATTCATATGGGCTGGTCCTGATTGTAATAGTTTGACATTTTATTATTTGACTTGGATATTTGGATGATGAACTTGTGCTATAGTTGTGTTCTGTCTCCCGTAATGAATTCACGTCCTCGTGAAATACCAATTCTCCTGTAGGGGAAGGTGACATTGGTCAAAGCCAATTATTAGGAATCCGCACAAACACCAGGCCGGGCAGGTAGACTCCTTTTTATTAAAAGCAGCAAATGGCACTTTCATTTAGGAATAAATGGATAATGTGTTATGTCAACCTGGTGGCAGCGCTACAAATACAATTAGTCGTCTTTGTCAATCACCATTACTTCTGAAAGACATACCTATAAAGCCGTGGTAATACACACTGTGCTCACACATGGAGAGGTGTCATTATGTTTTTATAGTCAGGAAATGAAGGTATAGTGTGTGAGTCAGTCTCCCTGTGACGGGGTAAGGAGTGAATCAAGGATCCTTTGTGTAGCTTATAATTGGCCGGTAATGGACAGTCAGTTCTACCATTGCATAAGTAGCTACAGTAAGAAAGCCGTGAAATCCTATTCTTTAAAGAGAGGACAATTAGGTATTTCCTTTAAAATTATTATATATACAGTCCTATGAAAAAGTTTGGGCACCCCTATTAATCTTAATCATTTTTAGTTCTAAATATTTTGGTATTTGCAACAGCCATTTCAGTTTGATACAGTCCTATGAAAAAGTTTGGGCACCCCTATTAATCTTAATCATTTTTAGTTCTAAATATTTTGGTGTTTGCAGCAGCCATTTCAGTTTGATATATCTAATAACTGATGGACACAGTAATATTTCAGGATTGAAATGAGGTTTATTGTACTAACAGAAAATGTGCAATATGCATTAAACCAAAATTTGACCGGTGCAAAAATATGGGCACCTCAACAGAAAAGTGACATTAATATTTAGTAGATCCTCCTTTTGCAAAGATAACAGCCTCTAGTCGCTTCCTGTAGCTTTTAATCAGTTCCTGGATCCTGGATGAAGGTATTTTGGACCATTTCTTTCTAGAAAACAATTCAAGTTCAGTTAAGTTTGATGGTCGCCGAACATGGACAGCCCGCTCTCAAATGATCTGAAAACAAAGATTGTTCAACATAGTTGTTCAGGGGAAGGATACAAAACGTTGTCTCAGAGATTTAACCTGTCAGTTTCCACTGTGAGGAACATAGTAAGGAAATGGAAGACCACAGGGACAGTTCTTGTTAAGCCCAGAAGTGGCAGGCCAAGAAAAATATCAGAAAGGCAGAGAAGAAGAATGGTGAGAACAGTCAAGGACAATCCACAGACACCTCCAAAGAGCTGCAGCATCATCTTGCTGCAGATGGTGTCACTGTGCATCGGTCAGCAATACAGCGCACTTTGCACAAGGAGAAGCTGTATGGGAGAGTGATGAGAAAGAAGCCGTTTCTGCACGTGCGCCACAAATAGAGTTGCCTGAGGTATGAAAAAGCACATTTGGAGAAGCCAACTTCATTTTGGAAACAAAAATTGAGTTGTTTGGTTATAAAAAAAAGGCGTTATGCATGGCGTCCAAAAAGAAACAGCATTCCAAGAAAAACACATGCTACCCACTGTAAAATTTGGTGGAGGTTCCATCATGCTTTGGGGCTGTGTGGCCAATGCCGGCACCGGGAATCTTGTTAAAGTTGAGGGTCGCATGGATTCCACTCAGTATCAGCAGATTCTTGAGAATAATGTTCAAGAATCAGTGACGAAGTTGAAGTTATGCCGGGGATGGATATTTCAGCAAGACAATGATCCAAAACACCGCTCCAAATCCTCAGGCATTCATGCAGAGGAACAATTACAATGTTCTGGAATGGCCATCCCAGTCCCCAGACCTGAATATCATTGAACATCTGTGGGATGATTGGAAGCGGGCTGTCCATGCTCGGCGACCATCTAACTTAACTGAACTTGAATTGTTTGTCCAAAATACCTTTATCCAGGATCCAGGAACTGATTAAAAGCTACAGGAAGCGACTAGAGGCTGTTATCTTTGCAAAAGGAGGATCTACTAAATATTAATGTCACTTTTCTGTTGAGGTGCCCATACTTTTGCACCGGTCAAATTTTGGTTTAATGCATATTGCGCATTTTCTGTTAGTACAATAAACCTCATTTCAATCCTGAAATATTACTGTGTCCATCAGTTATTAGATATATCAAACTGAAATGGCTGTTATAAACACCAAAATATTTAGAACTAAAAATGATTAAGATTAATAGGGGTGCCCAAACTTTTTCATAGGACTGTATATATATATAGTGATTTCATTTTTCCAGTGGTTCTCTATTTATCACGCAGAGCTCCGCATTGTTATACTTTTGTGTCTGTCTCGCTCCCATATAAAATACTTCTATAATCTGGAAACTTAATTTATTTATTAATAAGGAGAGGGTTTATGACATGAAATAAAAAAATCTATATAATTTCCAAATTTTTTTTTTAGACTGGTTCATATACTTGGTCATTGGCATACATGAAGGTGAACTTTAGGTAGGCCGCCATAAAATTTCTATTTTATCATATAGGAAGATGAGAAACAGTAAAACGTACTAAACTCAAACTACGCGGTGATGTACTAAATATTAATGTCACTTTTCTGTTGAGGTGCCCATATTTTTGCACCGGTCAAATTTTGGTTTAATGCATATTGCGCATTTTCTGTTAGTACAATAAACCTCATTTCAATCCTGAAATATTACTGTGTCCATCAGTTATTAGATATATCAAACTGAAATGGCTGCTGCAAACACCAAAATATTTAGAACTAAAAATGATTAAGATTAATAGGGGTGCCCAAACTTTTTCATAGGACTGTATATATATATATATATATATATATATATATATATATGCCTGCATGCAGAGACATAACTTGAACTTCCTTGACTAAAATGCAAAATTTTTAATCAGACCCTTACCTACCTATTACCTTTTAGAATAGAGATATATCTCATGTTATGAAATAGAGACCTTTGGTATCCTTTCACAAAGTTCTGGGCCCCTTGGTGACTGCTACCTCTACACCTCCTATAGCTAAGCCTCTATATGCATGGAAAATAAACTTGACTATATATATATATATATATATATATATATATATATATATATATATATTGTCAGGGTCTGGGGTTGCTAGGTGGGGTGGCATAGACACAAAAGTCCAAGTTCTTTAGTCCAAAAACAAAGGTAGAGCTTATTTTCACTCAAAAAGGTAGTGCAGCGACAAAAGGAAACAATACAAAAATAAATACCTGCCCGGCTAGGCTCTAACTAAACATAGAATAGGTTACCTCACCTAGAATAACAGAAATCCAAAAGTCATTAGAATCACTCAGGACACAGCTCCAAAAATAGGACCTCTCTGTCAGCTCTCCAGCCAAGTTCTGCCCAAAGTCTGCTGCTGGAGCAACTTCTTAAGCCTCCTTGACGAGGAGACTCTCTGCAGCTGAGTTGCTGCCGTAACATCCCCAAAGTGTGGACTGTAGGGGGGTGGAATGACAGGTCCCACTACCAACCTACCTGCCATTCCTAAAAATCAAGCCCAGTAACTGGAACTTTGAAATAACCCTCAGCAGACAGAATTATCTGGTAAGACGACAGAATAGAAGACTGCTTTCCCATCCAGACTTCTATAAAATATAACTTTTAATCCATAGCATTAAAATTTACAAAACTTAACATAAAGATAGTGAAAAGATCAGGAAAAAACATATAGGTGTATAAAAACCGCTAACGCGTTTCAGGACTAGCATGTCCATTAATCAGAGCCATTGTGGTATATTCTGATGTTTGTAGGAAATACTAACCATATATACCTTCTTTCTGTCCCTCTACTTCATGTGCTCCGAATAGATTAATTCATTACACGTGGTTTCCGTGTCTGCATACTTTTTTGTATGTTTACATATGCAGACACGGAAACCACATGCAATCAATTAATCTATTCGGAACACATGAGGTAGAGGGACAGAAAGAAGGTATACAGTATATGGATAGTATTTCCTACAAACATCAGAACATACCACAATGGCTATGATTAAGGGACATGCTAGTCCTGAAACGCGTTAGAGGTTTTTATACACCTATATGTTTTTTTCCTGATCTTTTCACTATCTTTATGTTATTTTTTGTAAATTTTAATGCTATGGATTAAAAGTTATATTTCCTTGCTCCTCTGGCCTCTTCCAGCCTCCTGAATCATGTTACCAGCCCTGGGAGACTGCTGAGGTCTGTGATTGAGTCTTAGTGGTCAAGTTGGGTGTGCCAATGTTGTGAGCCTTGCATCGGTGGAAGATGAAACTGCCGTATGAAGCTCGCGAGGTTCGCCCAACATTAGCCAAGAGCAAACAAAGGACACATTTGTACCATGCAACAGTTTGGACGTTTTTGCACTGGTGTTAAGAAACTATAAGTCATAGCTTAAAAGTGGTCACCACTTCAATAAAAAAATTTCAATGTTTTTTTTTGCTATACTGATAATTTCTTGTTCTGCCTTTCTCTCTCTGTGAAGACATTGTGATGGTAAATCTGTATCCTAGTGACCTTCCTTCCTAGACCCCATCTCCATAGTCTTCTGCTTGTATTAACAATGCTGGTTCCTAGGCAATTTTTCTATTCAAGACCATGATGCGAAGCTAGCCGCTGACCTGGACCATTATTACAACATTAACCTGGAGTCCGTGCGCACCCGTAACCCTTTTATCCTGTCATAGGATGAGCACATTTATAACAGGCGATTACACCAATAATCTCCTGTAATTTTTTGCACAATGGTTCACTTTTGGGGACAATCGACAACACTAAATCCAAGGCTGAACGGCCACAATCCGATTCAAGAGAGGTTTTTATAGTAGAAAAATGATTGTGAAATTTTCCGCTTTTCATTTTTATGTTTCCTCCGTGTTTTTTTTCTTCCCCTTTTCTATGCATTTTTATGGAAGCCATTTTCCGTAACTACAGGTTGATAATAGTTATTTGTTACTTTGGCTCTACTTCACTTTTACGCAGATATAACCCGAGCTTCGGGATTTTACGATCCCACCAATGAGCTAGACTCTGAACAAGCCATGGAAATGATGAACTCCGACCGAATGGAATAACACCGCAGTTTTCAATAATGGGAAACAATTTTCTTGTTTTATTTTAGTTTTGGATGAGAATGATGAAGTCTGGAAAAAAAGGGAGGTGAAATCCTGTTAGTCAATCTAAGAAGTGTCATCTGGGGTCATCTGGTAAGAAATTACAGAAATCACTATTTACTAGAGATGAGGTTCGAGGTTCGATATTCGTTTCAAGTAGCCCCTCAATATTCGACTACTCGAATCAAATATCGGACCCTATTATAGTCTATGGGGGGAAAATGCTCGTTTCAGGGGTAGACAACATTCGATCAAATTACACTTACCAAGTCCACGAGTGAGGGTCGGGCTGGATCCTCCGAGAAGTCTTCTCCTTGCAGCGTCCTCGCGGCATCTTCCGGTTCTGAATTCACTCTGCCAGGCATTGGGCCTGGGCAGAGCTCACTGCACATGCCCGCACTACAAGCAGACATGCACAGTCGGCTCTGCCCAGGCCCGATACCGGGCAGAGTGAATTCAGAGCCGGAAGACGCCGCGGGGAAGCTGCACAGGGAGAAGACTTCTAATGGTAGGAGAAGAACCAGCGTTGATTGGCCGACTGTATAGCATTCGGCTAATCAATGCTGGTTCTACATCGAACTTTTACATTCGAACAGGGAGTGGTACTCGATCGAGTATGAGTATTTCGAATACCATAGTATTCGATCGAATACCTACTCGATCAAATACTACTCGCTCATCTCTAATAGTTATGATTTCAAGGTAAACCCCATCTGTATACTCTATTTACTGTATAGTCGGTAAATTCTTCAAATAAGTAAAAATTTCAGAAAATCTGTGGTCGTAAAACAAGTCTCATGTGTATATTTTAATGGTGAAAACATTTTTTTAAAATTTTTTTAAAGTAAAGATAATTTTTTGTCTATTGGGAGGTTTAATTCTGAAACATTTTTGAAGATTATTTTCCCTTTTTGGGGATCTGAAGAAGCAATTCTTTGATCACTTGTATAATACTTTAGAATATATAGTAGTTCAAAGCTATGTCACCCATAGATGAGTTGACTGGTTTGGAATGAAGCACGCTGGAACTGAATTTTCAAAAAGTTTAAGATTCAACCCAAACCCGAAACCTTTAGAGTTCATCGCCCGAGAATCAGAAGTGAAATATTATACTCCCTTGTGACCACAAAGGTCCAATCCGAGGCCTCAACAGTGACCACCAGGTGCATGACACCACCTAGAAGGTTGGAACAGGCGGGAAGACGACTCAAAGAGAGCGCTGGACGCAGATGAGGTGAGGGAAGGTGAGGATAACTGTCTCGTATCTTTTACACCTCCACCTATTATACTCTGCGGTGTAAAGAGATCCCAAAGTATAATAATTTCACTTCTAGTTCTATCCAAAGAAGTTCAGACCGATACAAATCTTAGGGGTGAACTGCCCAAACCCGAAACAAGGCTTCACAGATTCGTCCATCTCTAATACAGCCTATCAATGACACTGGGCTAACAGACAGAAACCAATGGCAGATGTGGGGGACATGGCCAGAACTTTGCAATTTCAGCATGGGGTGCCGATGGTCAGACAGAGGGAGAACACTGTACATGCTATGGTTTCTATTAAATTGTGACACTTAACCTTATAGTCACACTAGCGCTGGGCTCTCTGTTGTTCTGGTTTGTCGGGGGACCCAAACGATGGACAGCCCTTCCGCTAAAACAGAGGTTACCCATGGGCCCCATAACTATAATATAATTATTTGGGTCATCTTTATACACAGGGATAACATACATAGCGATTATACGGCACAGATAATGCACATAGTGACATCACAATATAGCAATGAATCAAGGGGACCGCCGGTGTTCGTATGTGGCCTCTCCGCCTGGAAACTGTTTTTTTTTGCATGGACTCAATATCCTACATGCAGGACTTTGTGTCCCAGTGGGGAGGCTGCCTATGGACATTGGCGGTCACCTTTAAAAACCCATTCCCTGTCCAGTGTCCCCGGGGTTTACGACGGAAACCCCAGAGCAGACAGTGGCGGTAGTGTGAACATCGCTTAACGTTGTAGTGTAGAAGGACCCCATTACTTGTTGGGCCCATAGCAGTTGCTATGTTTGCTACCTTGGTCAAAGGGG
This sequence comes from Leptodactylus fuscus, assembly GCF_031893055.1. Taxonomy (NCBI): domain Eukaryota; kingdom Metazoa; phylum Chordata; class Amphibia; order Anura; family Leptodactylidae; genus Leptodactylus; species Leptodactylus fuscus. Next base: position 13,042,458 of record NC_134266.1, read on the forward strand.
TTTGTAAATTTGACAATTAATGACCTATCCCTCGGATGACGACCCCCTACCGATCCTCAGGATAGGTCATTAATCCCCATTAAGGGCCTGATGTAAAATGCTGACACACAACTATCACAGGTCATATCAATTACCTGCCTTTATGAATCTGATACGTGACAGATGTTTAGACACGATAATGCTACAGCTTATATTCTGCACCCTGTACCTTTAATACACCACATACTATAGACGGCCTGACATCCCATTTTATCCCCTTGTTTTCTTAATTGTTGATTCCTTCTCTTGCATTTCAAACTCTTGTTATTCTATCCCAAGGCCGCGACCTTCCATTTGGCACAGTTGAATTCTCTTCCATTTATTCTCCTTAATGTATGTAGGCTGTGTAAATCTTCCTGTATAATGTATCTGCCACCTTCATGATTTGCCAAACTGCCTAATTGGATGTCATTTGTAAATTTTATTAATACACTCTTTGCCATATGCCAGGATTTTACGGATCCATGTGGCATGTGACCATTTACATTAGAACGTTTGCACAAATAGCCATTTGTTGAAGAATTCTCATTTAAAATATTGGGAGCCTTCCATACATTTATAATTTTCCACCAATAATTTATCGTGCGGCATCTTGGGATTCGCTAGACAGTAGACGGGCTCCATCAACTGCTCGCAATTTTACGAGAGATAAGTTATCTTGTCACAGGAGATAACAGATTCATTCTGACATGAACTCCCTTCAGCTAAACTTTGCAGCGAGTCATCCTAAGAGGTTTTTTCCTCTTTGTCCTTAATTAATCTGCCCTTTAACATTCCTTCAAGGATGTTACTTGTTGTTGAGGTCACAGTAAATGAGGGAAAAGTTGCAGTGTTGAATATATTACTAATGTGTTAATTGTGTAACAATCCTTTGCATGGTTTGGAAAGTTCTAGATCATCTCAATGTCATAACAATTAGCAGGGGTAACGTCTCTCATTAGGGAGAGACTGGTGTAAAGACTTATTAGAAAATGCAGGACCTGCTAAGAATTCTGGGAAAAATGCAAATGAGCCAAAGAGAAATTTGCTCCTAGCGCCACCTATTGGATAGATTAAGACCTGGTTTCCCAAGAAACCTAAGGGCATACTCTGGGAATAATAGGCAAGCCAGTATAATTCCTCCAAAAGGAAGAGGGTCCCGTCCACTGACAGTTGTTTCAGGCAGCTAGTCTATACCCAACTCTGTACTGATGAGAAGTAAAAACCTTGAAATATTATTTGTTAGGAACCTAGTACAATAACAGTGGACAGTCCCAGGCAACCAGAGACCCCCGTAGACTGAGTATCCAATGTTTTCCAAACTGGAGCAGAACCAGGCCCAGAGGTCTTCGCCAGAGCTCCTGATGGTGGAGTTGGATTTGGTAAATTCTGTGACCCATAACCAATTTTGCCTAAAGAGCATCGCACACACAGTGCATCCCAAGTTGCAGTGGAACTAGAAAACCTGAAAACCACTGATCTCAGTGGATGAAGAAACAGGAGAAGCTGGTTTGAGTGCAGTATGGTGGATCGCCAGGGGATGACAGAAGCAACAGAGGAAGGTAGTACAGGTTGGGTCGGTACACAGGTGGTCACACAGAATCCAGGGGTAGTCAGGACATAGTCAAACAAGCCAGGTCAGTACACAGGGGGTCACAAGGTAACAGAGAGTGCAGCAGAAGAGTAATCAAAAGAGCTGGGTCATACTCTGGAGGTCACGAGGTATCCAAATCACAGGTCAAGGAGAGATGATCTAGGAGGCAAGCAGGGTCATACACGGAGGCCAAAAACACAGGAACACAGTAGGAGAGAAGAGTAGCAGGAGAAGAATGGACAGAGGCGCGGGGTGAGCTGATCCCAATGGAAAACTGAATAACCAGTGGTGGTCTGCAGCCATAAAGAAGCCTAAATAGCCTCTGGGCCTCTGCTGACCCAATGACCCCAGAGCATTGGTTCCAGTCCCAGGAGGAGACCGGAATCCCCAGACTATTGTGGAGGTTCCAGTCCTCCTCCCACAGGAACCAAAGTCGCCCAAAGAGCCTCACACACACAGCGCACCCCAAGTTGCAGTGGAACCAGAAAACCTGAAAACCACTGATCTCAGTGGATGAAGAAACAGGAGAAACTGGTCAGGGGATGACAGAAGTAACACAGGAATGTAGTACAGGCCGGGTCAGTACACAGGCGGTCACACAGAATCCAGGGGTAGTCGGGACGTAGTCATACAAGTCGGGTCAGTACACAGGGGGTCACGAGTTAACAGAGGGTGCAGCAGAAGAGTAATCAAAAGAGCTGGGTCATACACTGGAGGTCACGAGGTATCCAAATCACAGGTCAAGGAGAGGTGGTCTAGGAGGCAAGCAGGGTCGTACACGGAGGCCAAAAACACAGGAACACAGTAGGAGAGAAGAGTAGCAGGAGAGGAATGGACAGAGGCACGGGGTGAGCTGATCCCAATGGAAAACTGAATAACCAGTGGTGGTCCGGAGCCAGAATGAAGCCTAAATAGCCTCTGGCCCGCCGCTGACCCCCTGACCCCAGAAGCACTGGTTCCAGTCCCAGGAGGAGACTGGAATCCCCAGACTATTGTGGAAGTTCCAGTCCTCCTCTCACAGGAACCAGAAGCACTGGACACGGTGCCTGAAACAGAGCGGCCCGGCAGCCTCTGAGCATCGCAGCGGAGCCTCCGACCCGCACTTTAACATTGTTATTATTGTAATATACTGATATATATATATATATATATATATATATATATATATATATAGTTGATTTTTCTTTCAATGCAATGGATCATCGAGCCCTTTGTGTGTTCTCATTGTGAATTCTATGGACTGATAGAATTCTATTATAATTCCACTTGAAATATTTTTGGCTTTTCTTTGTTTCTCCTAGTTTTGTCCTTCGGTGTCTACATTCATCCTTTCATAAAAGGTCATATTGAACGACGTTGTGTAGAAATAATATGAACCGATCAAATCTTGTTTCTTTTCATACACAAGTGTAAGAGAACGCTGAAAGAGAGCATTTTAGCCATGTCAGGGTTCAGATGTTGCGTCCACTTCCTCGAGTCATTCATTAAAGCGTTCGACAAACAGGTTTCTAAGAAAATAACCAGAGAGCAAAAACCTAGAAGTGTGTCTCATAAATGACACATGCGGCTGATGACATACGGCCTCCTGACCCGGCCAAGAACAATGCTTGCAGCTTTTTAACAGCTGTTGGAGCAGAAAATTTGCTTGTACGCAACCCTGTAGCCATAACCATTCATTCAAGGGGATAGTATTCTTCAAACGGGAGCGTAATTTGTCTGGAAGAAATAACAAGTTCTTGCCACATCTTGCCACTTTTCGACGCAATGAATTTCAGAGTAGATTTTAGTTGGCTGTATTTAACCAAGTAGTCAAATATCCCTGTGGGCTACGGAGACAAATAAAGTCTATTATTTCATCGGGGTTTTTTCTATCCCATTAAATCAGGATGAAAGCAGAACAGTTTGTTACATTGAAAGTCACACTGGCCCAGATTTACTAAGAGTGGCCAATATTGGACAGTGCAAATTAGACCAGACAGTCCCAAACGATGTCAGATGTATCCAAGTGTCCAATGCAAGTTGATAAATCTGTCTTATTTTAAGACTGTCTAGACTAGTCTAATATTACACTATTTATTTTGCTAGGTTCACACTTACGTTGGGGTTTATTTGTTTGGGGACTAGGGTTCAGCAGTCGGGATCGAAAAAAATCGGATTCCGATTGGCGATAGAGTAAATTTCACGATCGCGATTGGAATTCCGATCCCGATCTTTGTAGGCGGGATCGAGGTCGGAGGTTATTTCCCACAATGCTTTGCAACTGGCCAAGCATTGTGGGAAAAGCTAACAATGTTGGCTAGGTCCCATAGGAATGAATGGATGCAGCCGGCGCACAGCCTGTGCCGGTGTCCGGCCACTTAACCCCCTGTGCGCCGCCTGCGTCCATTCATTCTAATGGGAGACTAGCTAACATCTCTAGTGTGAGTGCTCTCCTCCCAGTACCCGCCCACACTCTCCTAAGCCACAAGCGAGGCGAGAAGAGGAGCGAGAACAGGGGGGGACCGGACCAGCGGCAGCGCTTCTATGCAGGTAAGTGGACACCAGGCGGGACTAAGTAGCCAGAGGATTTTTTTTTAATCACTACACAGCATGGATTCTAACAATTAAAGCATTCAATTGTTAGACTCCATGCCGTGTAGTGAATAGGATCGTTTTTAAAATCCGATCTCCGATTATTAAAAAAATCCCATTGACTTGCATTGGGATCGGAATTCGTATCGGGATCGGGTTTGAATGGAAAATGATCGGAAATCGGATTTTAAAAACGGTCCTGAAATCTCAAGATCGGCTCAACTCCATTGGTGACCCAAAAAACTGGAACCCAATCCGCTTAAAAAGTGGTTACCAGCAGAAACTCGTGGACTCCATAGACTACTGTATAATGGAGTCATCCGATGCGGAAAGAACTTTTCTCTCCATATTTTTCAAGCAGGATGGGGGCCGGACTCCCGAATGGTCACCGAATTCAGGTGTGACTGTAGCCTTAGAACGTTTTGCCACAACTTAGGTTACTCTCCTTTCTTGCAATGCCACAACCCTTTGAAGATAAGGGCCCCTGGTCATGTTATATGGGGACTTTATGTGCTGTTGAAAAAAAGGGGTGTGGCTGACCCATTTTCAAAGGGGTGCGGCTTTAGAAAAGGAGGCGTGGTCTTGCAAACATTTTAGTAATACTGGGACTTGGATATCAGTCTGCAAAAGATGACAAGTATGGTTATAGTTTTAGTATAGATGGAAAGCCACAATCTGGGGAGCACAGATAGGAAGTTTCTATAATTTAAGGCCCACCAGGTGCTCTGGGTCTTCAGATACACCTGCATAGGACAAAATTCCCCTTCTTACAATCTGCTAGACCATTGAAGTGGTTATCCAGTTTCTAATATTGATTAACTGTCTTCAGACCTTCAACATTAGACCTGTGGGATTGTGACACCTGGGACCCCTGCAGATCACCGGTACTGAGACAGCATGATCTCGGTATTGATTACATACCACGTTCCGCTCTTTGCACTCATCCCTGCAGTACCTACACTTGCCGCTGCAGTTTATAGGGCGAGGGAGCAGCACAACTTGCAGTATATTAATAATACTGTAAACTGCTTTGTCTCGGTCCCAGTGATCTGCAGGTGTCCTGGGTGTAGGACCCCTGCAGATCTAATAGTGATGGCCTATCCTAAGAATAGCCCAATAAGTCTAATTATATTTGCACATCCTTATTCTGAATTTCAGCCCATTATGGATTCTTATACAAAGACTAGCTCATGCTCCAATAAGCCTTCTATACCTTGGAGAAAAGCAAACATTTTGCAGATAACACAATATAACCTCACCTACCAGGATACATTACAACAAGAACTACAAAACATTCGGAATGACATTTTTAGAGACTTTCGTTTGCAGACATCCGGAGAGCTCGTCTGCATTTTCTGATGTTCTGGTACAAGCTGTATTATATTTCAGTACTGGGAGAATATTGAGATATGTGGGAGGAGGTGAAACCTTATCTTACGGCTGTTGGCATTAATACATGTTTGATGTCTGTAGACTGAAGTCTTCTTTTGGGTGTAACCTCAAGGGCATCCTTGATTTGGAAGCAATTTGTTCGGTACATGTGATGCCCATGAAATCAAGGTCTAGACTATATATGGGACCTTAATAGGAGAATATGATTATCTCAGGCCAAATGGGATGAGGGAACACGGAGCCCAATATTTGTGATAACCAGAAGCCCTCGGAGTCTCTCAGGGGAAGGTTACAGTACGTTTTACATTTTCCGGAGCACTGATGGCCGATCTGCCACATTATGGGGTCTCAAATGCATCCCTTGACCACATCAAAAGACCACACATTATTTAGTCAGTACATGCACACTGATATATACCGGTGCTCATATTGTTCTGCCATATTTGCATGCAACAGTTTCCAAAGTCAATGTTTTTCATCATTCTTTGGACAACCTGCAAAATATATAGAGTGGGAAAACAGGAGGACGAACATGGTCACATAAACATGTCCTGTACATGTATGTTCTGAAGTTGGCAGGTTATGGGTACACCAAGTCATAATGCCCTCAGAAAAATCACTCAGTATGCAAGAGCGCTCCGATCGGATGACAAAAGTGAGAAGGGCTCGGCGTCTAATCCAGTTGACTTCCTCTGGGTTCTAGGCCACAGGATACATTATAGCCTAATGCAGCTGCGGGACTCATCTTTAACCTAGAAATGAGTGAACTAAATTGTACTGAATTGGGTTGATTATGAATTTTCCAAAAATAATAAGATGTTTAAGGTTTCGGCACCCATATTATATCCGAGAGTACCATCATTAGATGCTCAGGGAAAGTGCAAAAAATAACAACCCTCTCATACTCACCTTTCCTGGGCTCTGCTGCAACAGCTCTGGTTTCTTTGGGCCTACTCTGTTATGTCAGCAGTCCAAGGTGACAGGTGTCCATGGTCATGTGGGGAGTGTCAACGCCATGACACCAGAGTCAAAGTGTTATGACGTCAACTGCTGAGTCCAGATCATGGTCCTCAGGATCACATGGTACAGCTGATGTCTGAGAGCCATGGAAGCAAGTGGTACCATGGAAAGAAGACTATGGAACCTAGGAAAGGTAGGTATGAGTGGTTGTTGTTTTTTTGGCACCTTCTCTAGACCCCCTAGTATTATACTCTGAAGGCTTTGTTCAAAACTTTGGGGCTAACCTCACAAATATTTGCAAAATAAGTCTTACAAGGTTCATCCATCACTAATCCTAACATTTCATCTCATCTCTAAAGGCAGCCCCGTTATACAGCAGTAGTTAACAGTAATAATTAGAGTAGTAGAATAAGTAGTACTCGATCGAGTAGGTATTCGATCAAATACTACGATATTCGAAATACTCGTACTCGATCGAGTACCACTCGCTGTTCGAATGTAAAAGTTTGATGCAGAACCAGCATTGATTGGCCGAATGCTATACAGTCGGCCAATCAATGCTGGTTCTTCTCCTACCTTTAGAAGTCTTCTCCGCGCAGATTCCCCGCGGCGTCTTCCGGCTCTTCATTGACTCTGCCAGGCATCAGGCCTGGGCAGAGCCGACTGCGCATGTCCGCTTGCAGTGCGGGCATGCGCAGTTGGCTCTGCCCAGGCCCGATGCCTGGCAGAGTCAATGAAGAGCCGGAAGATGCCGCGGGGAAGCTGCACGGAGAAGACTTCTCGGAGGATCCAGCCCGACCCTCACTCGTGGACTTGGTAAGTATAATTTGATTGAACGTTGCCTACCCCTGAAACGAGCATTTCCCCCCATAGACTATAATAGGGTTCGATATTCGATTTGAGTAGTCGAATATTGAGGGGCTACTCGAAACAAATATCGAACCTCGAACATTTTACTGTTCGCTCATCTCTAGTAATAATGTAAGTAAAGCTTTGGCATAAGGTATAAAACTACTACTAGCTGCAGTACCATGTCCATGCTTCTCTCTCTCTCTCTAAACTCCTCCTTCCTTCTTTCACTTCTCCATACACTTCTATGTGCACATGTGATCTGATCACACTGTGAGTGCCCAGTCTGTCATTGGAGACCAACATGGATTTAACCGAGAAAAAGTGGCGTAGGATAAATAGAGAGCTCAGTTCTTGGCAGTCACTTCTATGGTAGTTCTTAAAACAGCCAACCATGTTTGGAGAGAGTCATTCCCAACCCCCGGTCTCTAGATACAATTGTAGGTCCTGGAGTTTGAAATCGCATCTCCAAGACATTCATGAAATGGCCTGTGGATATAGCATACATGTCTAAAATAGGAAATCCCCTTTAACCACATTCTAATCCCATTGGAAAATCTTATGAATAGGGAGTATTTCTATGTCTTGATCTTATATAAGCGCCATATAGAGAGGTAACACCAACACTATGCCCACCTATAAGTCAGTAGATGCATTTAGCATCCCAATGTGTTCCTTCTATATTGGATTTAGCTCCGTGCTCATGATATAAAATCACTCAGAAGAATGAAGCGACTTCAGTTTAACAGTTTCTGAAGTTATGAAATATGAGCGAATGCTAAGCGGGCAAAGTTTATTACATTGTGTTTATGTCTATACCAGATGGGTTGTAAATATCCGAGTCCAAGTCTTACGATGCTACTTTGTGATCCTACATCTGTACAAGCCGATATGACAAAATTTGTAATGCAAGTGGCGGATATTTTTATGAGCTTCTCTGTAAATAAGGGGAAGTCGTTTGAGTTGAATTTAGAACTTTCTCATTTCATTTGCGCTCTCGTCTACGGACGCATGTGAAACACATAAAGCCCGTATGAATTGTGGGAGGAATTACGACCCCTATTAAAGGCATATAATTCCTCAAGCTAGAAATTTTCCAAGAATATTCATCAAATGGGGTTGGAATTTTTACATTCGGAATCAAAGCAGATTGGAAATGTCAGGACGAGATGGCTCTTTTTTTGTTGAATTTATAAAGTTATAAAATTACATAATACGGTAAAGTGAAGACAAAGACATAGAAAATAAGAGTCCCGCGGGCGGCTTTTTATAGAGCGGGAGGTGCTAAGTAGACTTATATATAGTTTTGTGGAGAAAAATTGTATAACTTCTCTTATTTAACGCCTTTACACTGCAACCACTTTTAGATTTTGGTTTCTTCCCTTTACCTTTTTATTTTTACATTCACAGGGCTTAATTTTTTGGGGACAAATTGTACTTTCTAATGGTATATTTTCCAATATTTTATAGTTCTATAGCAAGCATATTAAACATAAAGGGTCACCTTTAAAGGTACACAATGTTCAAATTTAGGCACTGCTGCAATGCTTAGGCTAAGGCCCCTCATAGCGCCCCATAGCCAAAAAGTGCTATTGGAAAAACCGAGGTGGAAGCGCGTCATGTGTTTTCCTCTGCAGACTTTCTGCTTCCATTATTCCTGTACGGAAACCACTAGCATTTCCTTAGGTATAATTGACATGCTGTGAACGGATGGCGGCATTTCGCTACTTGGGGCCCCGGCCTTAAAGGGGTTTTTAGAACTAAAGGCATTTGCATTGGCATAATACTCACAGTATATGCTTACAAAGACATATCCGAGGGGACCGCAAGAACCCTAATCAGGAGGGAGGTCAAGACTGGTGGAGATTAATGTCTACAAAAAATTTATGGACAGCTTTTCCTGAAGAACTGCGGTATGTAATGTGTTGCTTAATCTGCTCTCTACATTTAGAGCACATGCATATTTGGCCATGTCCAGTGTACTATGCGGGGTCAGGAAGAGTTGTTGTTAGCAATGTTTTGCTAACGTCGGAATAGTCTTAAGAAAGGCTATTCTTCTCCTACCTTTTGTCGTCTTCTCCTCGCGGACCGTTCAACTACAATCCCAGTTTCTTTTGGTATGCAAATTAGCTCTCTTGCAACACTGGGGGCGGGCCCCAGCACTCAAACAGCACTGGGGGCGTCCCCAATGCTGCGAGAGAACTCTCTCCAGCGCCGGCTCCATCTTCATCAGGAGTGTCCTCTTCAGCTTCTTCTTCCGACAGTGGCTTCTAACTTCTAGGCCTTGGGTCTTGGGCAGAGCAGACTGCGCATGCCCACAGGCCACAAAAAAAAGGTCGCTTGCACAGTATTGTAAGCGGCCATTTTCTTGTGGTCTGTGGGCATATGCAGTCTACTCTGCCCAAGGCCCGAGACCTAGAAGTTACAAGCCACCGCCGGAAGAAGCTGAAGATGACGCTCCTGACGAAGATGGAGCTGGCACTGGATAGAGTTCTCTCGCAGCATTGGGGACGCCCCTAGTGCTGTTCCAGTGCTGCGAGAGAGCTAATTTGCTTACCGAGAGAAATTGGGATTGTAGGTAAACGGCTGCCCGGAGAAGATGACGAAAGGTAGAAGAAGAATAACCTTTCTTAAGGCTATTCCGACGTGGTACCTGCAAAAAATTGTGATCCTTTTAAACATTTTGTTTATTAAACTACCTAGAAGTATTGAACCCCAGGGGGTATGATCACTAATGCAATACATTGCAACATATTGGCATTTGTATGACAGAGCAGCTTGTCAAACAAATCATTGCCAGGCATGCCTAGGAGTCTCCAATAGGTTCCTGACTGTCATGGCCACTGATCACCAAACCTGAATCTTGTTCTGGGCTCCAGCGATCCTCCTCAAAATGATGGCTACCATGCGCCACCAGGGGTCTTAATGCCAGCGACCAGTGCTTAATCTGTTTAGTGTATTATCCAGCAGAGACCCAGCGGCTATGGAAGCTGCTCAACTCTTGTGCGGCCGCCATATTTAAATCACCCAACATCTGCCGTACCATTGCTCCAAACAGGTAAGTGCCAGAATTCTAATTAGCATTTTAACAAAAACAGCAATATTTTAGCAGAGGCAGTGACCCTACACTAGATATCTGTGGCCAGGTTCGGGTGACAGACTCCCCTTAAGACAATTTACAAAGTCGACTTCCTCTTTAATACCAAAACTAAGCAAGAAGATGTGAAGTTTGGAAACTTTTTGTAAGTATTAGGAAATGATTGCGATCTGCTAATTCCGATGTTGTGTTATTATTAGACTCTTCACATTTCATTTGCAGACAGAAGAATTCTCGAAATCTGGGCAGGGAATATTTGGCTCCTTTGTGCTTATTAATTTATGACTTTGTATTCTAAAGACAAATTAAAGCTTCTGCCTAAAGTCTCCCATATGCTGGGGATGAAAAAGGAAATTGACATTTAGCGGAGAAGGTTTTTTTTTTAATAAATCAGCCTGGCGCAGTCAAGGTAAAGTCTCTACAACAGGTTTTCAAAACTTTCTGCATTAGGAAAATTACGAGTTGTCAGATAAAGCATTGTGCTTAAGAACAAGGCGTAAACCCTCGCGCAGTCTTTCAGACGACCTTGTCATATTTCCAAGCGACTGAATTACTTTTACCGCTCTCTCTCTATTTTGTCTTGCAAAGTTTCTCCAAGTTGCAACAAATTCAATTCAACTTCGCCGAAAAGTTCACAGTCAACGTTTCATCAATTACGGAAAACTAAGCCCCCCAGAGCACATACAGCGTCAGCCCATAAAATGTTACTGTCTGGGTAAATTATTCATATACATAAAGCACAGTCAATGGCAGCACCAAATCCCAAGCTGAAGGCATATTGATCAAAAGTTCCCTGTTTTCCTCTTGTTTCGACACATCATTCATGTTTGTCTATTTTTGGACATGTCTGCGGCTCATTAATTATTGTGATATGTTTACAAGTCTGTTTGTGCGACTGCAAGAAAGAGAAAAATGAATTATATCAAACTATTCATTATTTTCTACTTGTCTGAAAGTATAATGTATAACAAGTGTTTTCTTTTTTTGTGAATTTTTATGTTGATGCTAGATAAATAACTTCTACTTACTGTTTGCTTCTGCGTGTGAATTATTGCGGGACGGGATTTTGGGTATAATGACACTGTGGCCACAGGATCCTGGTAAAATGGGGGTCTGGGGAATTCGCATCCATAAGGAGCTTTTCCACAACTGATATTTATCACTGGAGGTGAGTGGACGAGTTTGGATCGAACCAGATTTGACGCGAATTTTCAAAAACTGACCCAAACCCAAAACTTTCAGGGGTCATCTTTCATAAACCAACTATTATAATTAGTGGAGGTGAGGAAATATAATAAACATTGTCCTCACCTTCTCTAACCTCTCTAGGATATCTTCTGGTGTTCCTTGGGCGATCTCTTCCGGTATCTACTAGCCTCATTGGTGATGACATACACCCCGGTACACCAACATCATGACACTTGTTTTGAAGTGTCTTGATGTCGTTGGGCTTCCCCAGTTTTTGCAAAATGACGAGGACCCTTAGGGAGCTCTGGATACCTTTAGTGTATCCAACGGATGTGAGTGAATGTGAGTATAATGGTTTATGGCCTCCACTCCACCGCAGAGTATAACAAAGGCACTTCTATTTCATGACAAACCGGTTTGGAAACAAATCTTTGGACAAAACCACCCAAGGTTCTCTATTTAGCACCTATCCAAAGGTTAGATTATAAATAAGTGATAGGGAATGAGCAGCGCCGCACCTCTCATGAGGCGACCTGAAGCGACCGCTATGCCAGGGCTCCGGGGTGGGGGGCGCGCATTTTTGCTAACCTAAGCCAGTCCAGGACAAGCTGTCCTGGACTGGCTTAGCATCACCGTCTCGGCAGCCCAGCACGGGAAGCGAGCGGTAGATTGGGGAGGCCCTGTGGACGCAGCGCTGCTCCAGCGGCCTCCACTCACGCTTAGCAGAGAGCAGGTCCTCTCTGCGGCTTTCTGTCATCCGCCTCAGGCGACAAAAAAGCTAGGTTCACCCCTAGGAATGAGGGAGGAGGAAAATGCAGCCCACTTGCATAAAGGTAGTATGTATATATAACTTTAGAAAAACTCACATTCCTTGTGGTGAAGACGGGTGCACGGGCCGGAGTAGCTCTGTCGGCTCAGAGAATATCCATAGAAGGAAAATCCAAATATGGTCCAGCAGCCACGAATAAACGAAATGCGTCAGCCAGGATGCCAATTTCATTGTGTGAGAATTACTTTTGCCATCCAACTAATATTTTGTATAATTTTTAACATGGATTAAATAAAATTTTCGATTTTCACGGTGGCTGCTGGACCATATTTCGATTTTCCTTCCTGCGTCCCGGGTCATGTGACTTCTGACGTAATTGAAGATGGACTACTTCAGAGGTCGACAGCGTAGGAGACGGGAGATAGGTGAGTAACAAAGGTTTTTTTATGTTTTTGTCCCCCCAGGTCTCCGATTATCATACTCTGGGGTCTGAAAAGATATATAGAGTATAATAATTGTTTATGGGTGTCCACAGTGGGGCATAATACTGTGTGCAGGGGCCACTATGGGACATAATATTGTGTGCAGGGGCCACTATGGGGGATAATACTGTGTGGAGGGGCCACTATGGGGCATAATACTGTGTGCAGGGGCCACTATGGGGGATAATACTGTGTGCAGGGGCCACTATGGGGGATAATACTGTGTGCAGGGGCCACTATGGGGGATAATACTGTGTGCAGGGGCCACTATGGGGCATAATACTGTGTACAGGGGCCACTATGGGGCATAATACTGTGTGCAGGGGCCACTATGGGGGATAATACTGTGTGGAGGGGCCACTATTGGGATAATACTGTGTGCAGGGGCCACTATGGGGGATAATACTGTGTGCAGGGGCCACTATGGGACATAATACTGTGTGCAGGGGCCACTATGGGGGATAATACTGTGTGCAGGGGCCACTATGGCACATAATACTGTGTGCAGGGGCCACTATGGGGCATAATATTGTGTGGAGGGGCCACTATTTGGATAATACTGTGTGCAGGGGCCACTATGGGGGATAATACTGTGTGCAGGGGCCACTATGGGGCATAATACTGTGTGCAGGGGCCACTATGGGGTATAATACTGTGTGCAGGGGCCACTATGGGGGATAATACTGTGTGCAGGGGCCACTATGGGGGATAATACTGTGTGCAGTGGCCACTATGGGACATAATACTGTGTGCAGGGGCCACTATGGGGGATAATACTGTGGTGAGGGGCCACTATGGGGGACAATACTGTGTGCAGGGGCCACTATGGGGCATAATACTGTGTGCAGGGGCCACTATGGGGGATAATACTGTGTGCAGGGGCCACTATGGGGCATAATACTGTGTGCAGGGGCCACTATGGGGGATAATACTGTTTGCAGGGGCCACTATGGGGGATAATACTGTGTGCAGGGGCCACTACGGGGCATAATACTGTGTGCAGGGGCCACTATGGGGGATAATACTGTGTGAAGGGGCCACTATGGGGGATAATACTGTGTGCAGGGGCCACTATGGGGGATATTACTGTGTGGAGGGGCCACTATGGGGGATAATACTGTGTGCAGGGGCCACTATGGGGGAAAATACTGTTTGCAGGGGCCACTATTGGGGATAATACTGTGTGCAGGGGCCACTATGGGGGATAATACTGTGTGCAGGGGCCACTATGGGGGATAATACTGTGTGCAGGGGCCACTATGGGTGATAATACTGTGTGCAGGGGCCACTATGGGGGATATTACTGTGTGCAGGGGCCACTATGGGGGATATTACTGTGTGCAGGGGCCACTATGGGGGATAATACTGTGTGCAGGGGCCACTATGGGGCATAATACTGTGTGCATGGGCCACTATGGGACATAATACTGTGTGCACGGGCCACTATGGGACATAATACTGTGTACAGGGGCCACTATGGGGCATAATACTGTGTGCAGGGGCCACTATGGGGGATATTACTGTGTGGAGGGGCCACTATGGGGGATAATACTGTGTGCAGGGGCCACTATGGGGGATAATACTGTTTGCAGGGGCCACTATTGGGGATAATACTGTGTGCAGGGGCCACTATGGGGGATAATACTGTGTGCAGGGGCCACTATGGGGGATAATACTGTGTGCAGGGGCCACTATGGGTGATAATACTGTGTGCAGGGGCCACTATGGGGGATATTACTGTGTGCAGGGGCCACTATGGGGGATATTACTGTGTGCAGGGGCCACTATGGGGGATAATACTGTGTGCAGGGGCTACTATGGGGGATAATACTGTGTGCAGGGGGCACTATGGGGAATAATAAAGCACGCAGGAATGTGTAGGAGGGGGTCGGTTGAGGTCGTTGGCGACGGTCGGGGGGGGGGAGGCATGTCAAAAGTTCGCCACAGGGTCCCGCCATTCCTAGTTACGCCACTGGTTGTCAGAGACCTATCATTCACTCAATCACACTTACCTGCGGCTCGATCTCTTAGAATTGGCTACTATGTAAAAGCACAAGCCCTGCACAGGCTCACTAGGAATCAGAACATGGAAATGTAATTCCCAGTACAACAAAGGCACAAAAAATATAACAGTACAGTTTACTAAATTATCAAAAATATCAGTCAATAACCACAAATAAACTCCAGGAGAGGAACCTTAGTGACGGATAGTTTGGGGAGTCTCTATAAAGCAATGTCTCTTTTTCTAGTCTTTTCGTCCATCAATCATCCTAGTAGATGAGAACTAAAGGGTATAAAAACCAACCCAATTCAATGAAAGCAAGCCCCATTCACGTCCTACAATGTCTATTAGATTAGATCCCCTTTATTTGAAGATATGAGGGGGCTAGGGGATGAAATCTGAAATTCTTGGTCAGGTGTAGTCTTGAATTTATAATGGAGACAATGTAGAAGAACAGAACAGACGCTACCTCGATACAATGTATAAGGATAACTATACTAGACTCACTAAATCAACAAATAAAAATATAGTCCGGCGAAGGCCTTTACACCTCGCAAACCGTGTAGAGTCCTTGAGGAGAATCACCTTGGATGACTATCGGCGTCTCCGCATAAATTACGTGTCCTGACCTTTGTTATCTGTGAATCAGATTTACAATGCTTCTTACCCACTGGCGATGTAAACAATTTTTTTCCAAGTTTTTCATGTAGAAAGAAAATGTCAGAAGAGTAATACAAGTAAACCGTATAGAGGGATATCTGGAGGATTATATGGAAGCCGAGTGACAAATCAACAGTCCAGCAAAAATAGAGGTAAAAGAAAATCCGGAGCGTGCCAGTCGCCTAAAACCTTTTGCAGGTATGACTGATACAGAACAGAATCTCTTGGTTTAGATGAGAACTTACACCCAGCCTGAGAATATGGATTACTTGTTGTGAAAGGGGAACGTTTTATGAAATGAAACTATTCTACGTTCTGAGAAATTGCTTTTGTAAAATATCATGTAAAAACTGTATACTGCAACAAAATATCTTAAGATTCTGAAGAGCTGGTGCTATAGTGTCTTGGGTCTATATACCTATATATGTACATGTGACTTTCTCATAAATTCTGCTAAGTATTTCTATTCAAATACAAACTTAGTACATCAGCACAATATGCTTTCAAAACTCTATAGACTGTAATACCCATTGTGACCACTAGGTGGTTACCTATAGATACATACAAGTTAAACAACTCCTTACAGAGTATCACAAAACCATATACAAGCTATAATACCAATTCTGGCTACCCATAGATGCATTGATCATCTCACATCCCTGATCTTAGGATTTGATATATTTAGCCAAGAGGAATAGGGGAGGACATATTTTTAATACTAAATCAGGGGCCACACAGTGGCTCAGTGGTTAGCACTGTGGCCTTGCAGCACTGGAGTCCTCGTGTTCAAATCCTGCCAAGGGCATAAAACCATCTGCAAGGAGTTTGTATGTTCTCCCCGTGTTTGCATGGATTTTCATCCCATATTCCAAAGACATACTGATAGGGAAAAAATGTGCATTGTGAACTCTATGTGGGGCTCACAATCTACATAAAAAAATATATATATATTTTTAATCCTAAATCCCTAGGGCAGACCAAAGTATATGATATACTTGCCTTCCCTAAGGTAATGATGGAATAAAAGTAGTCCGTCAAAAAGAACAGAGGAATCATCCTGCTGGAGAAAGGCAGAACAGCATGGAATTGAGCGAGTGTTGCAATTTGGGGATATCAGGAACCATTGACGTTATGGCAGCTCATTGTCCCAAAAATATTGTATGAACCATGCAAAATGGTGCACTATTGTGCAAAAAATATAATCTATTAATTTATATAGCACCAACATCATCTACAGCACATTCACATCACATTGGGGCTCACAATCTAACTTCCAGGTTAACTGAATAGTAACGAAAGAGTATCCAAAGGAAGTCCATACTGACACCGGGAGAACATGCAAACTTCATGCTTGGATTCAAACCCTGCACCAGAACACAATAGAGAGAACCACTGGCATAACTAGACCCCAGAGTATAATAATTGGAGATTCAGGGGAGGATAAAAACATAAAAAACACTGTTACTTACCTCTCCTGGGCTCCAGCACACTCCCCGATGAGGTCAGCCATCTTAAATGATAGAAGAGACATCACTTGAACAGGGGCTTGCATCATGAAGCCCCGGCCTATGTGACATCTTTGGCATCACCAAGTAGGCCTGAAGCCTTCGGGAGCCAGGAGTAGTAAGTAACAGTGTTTTTATGTTCCCTCACCTTTCCTAGTCATCTGGTCATTATACTCAGTGGTCTGTAAAGACCCCCCCACAAGTATAATGATAGTGTTTGCGGGGTTTACTTATCCTAGCGCCTGCTCATAGCTTCCTCTGCAGAAGGGGACCATGAGCAGGAACCAGGATCTGTAAGTAAATAGCTAAAGTTACTCAGGTAACGGCCTATTAAAAAAAAAATCGGCTGCTCCCACCCCCCTAATTCGACTCTGTATGAAAATATACTGTACCTGTTTAATGGCAGTCATTAGAGATGAGCGAGTAGTACTCGATCGAGTAGGTGTTCGATCGAATACTACTAGCTGTTTGAAGTTAAGATTCGATGCAGAACCAGCGTCGATTGGCCGAATAGTATACATTGCCAATCAACGCTGGTTCTTCTCTAACCTTTAGAAGTCTTCTCCCCGTGCAGCGTCCCCGCGTCCTCTTCCGACTCTGCATTCACTCTGCTTAGGCATCGGGCCTGGGCAGAGCCGATTGCGCATGTCCACGCGGGCGTGGGCATGTGCAGTCGGCTCTGCCTAGGCCCGATGCCTAGCAGAGTGAATTCAAGGCCGGAAAAGGACGCGGGGACGCTGCGTAGGGAGAAGAATCCAGCCCGACCCTCACTCATGGCCTTGGTAAGTAGAATTTGATCGAATGTTGCGTACCCCTGAAACTAGCATTCCCCCCATAGACTACAATGGGGTTCGAAACCCGTTCGAACAGTCATGTATGGTAGCAGGGATAAGTGAACAGGTTTGTAAAGAATCATGTTCATTACAAATTTTTGGGTTCACCCCAATCGGACCATCATGCTGGGGTCTCTCCTCCACCTTAGTGGAAGGGATTCACAACGTCACAACCTGGAAGAAATTCATGAACAACAAGGCAGTCGAGCCACCACCCTAGGAGGAAGGAAGCTGAACCCGGACCACCAGAGGAGGACACCAGAGCATCGGGGACGGGGAAGTATGTTTTTTATTTTTTCACCTGAAAATATTATTTAGTCTGGACACCCCCTTCAACTTGTGAATCAAGAGGAAAAAAAAAACACACACACAAAAAAAAATTGACCCTTCCCTACACTACATTACATGTACTGTATATAATGTTACCATCTGTCCCTGTTCCGTGCTCCGTTTTATTTTTATATTTATTTTTTTATATATTTTTTTTCCTTTGATACACAATTATTATCTTTTTTTGTTAGAAAATAGCTTCAGGCTTATAGGCTTAAGGTAGATTTAGCCTTAGTCCCAAAGGTATTGTGTATTTCACCGTTGCCCTACAATGTCTCAATTCCATTTTCGAGGGGATCGTGGACTGTAATAAGAAATGATAGCGCTTGTGTTTTTCTTGGTTCCTACCATTCCCCTCACATACGCTGCAGCTGTTTATACATTCTGCTCCACATCTATAGAGATAGAACAATATGTTTTGCCCCCATCTCCAGTTTAGGTTAAAATATTACTGTAAAACTAATATTCATTAAACCCTGTGATCCTACGTATGGAGTAAAGTTGAGCTCGGAACTATTTTTTCCACTGTCATATATTTCTGCCTGGAGCTACTAATTATTACTTGACCTACTAAACTAATAGAGTACATAACCTTGTGTTTTTTAGCCCGCGGCCGCCTTGCATTAATCCATTACATAAACAACTCTGAAAATATAACTTGTCCAGACGCTCTTTAGCTGATGCAAATCCAATCCAGTCCTCACCTAATATACACAAACCTGGATACAAAGCTGAAACAACACAATATTCTGTGATATCTAAGTGTTGGGATACAGGTCAAGGGGTTTGTTTTTTTTATAAGACATAACAATTTTATGGTTAGCACTAGAGATGAGCGAGTAGTATTCGATCGAGTAGGCATTGGATGGAATACTACGGTATTTGAAATATTCGTACTCGATCGAATACTACTCGCTATTCACAGTAAATATTCGATTCAGAACCAGCGTTGATTGGCCGAATGCTATACAGTGTATAGCATTTGGCCAATCAATGCTGGTTCTGCAGCAGGCTCGTCCTTATTAGTTGGGAGAGCTGGCAGGTTGCCGTTACGGGGGAGCTGACTTTTTCCTCATAGGAATGCATTGAGCAGCGTTCGGCCAATCAACGCTGGTTCTGCCGGAGGCTCATCTGTGAGGAGGCGGAGTCTAAGATTGGACCACAGCAGTCTCTATTGTGGTCTGATCTTAGACTCCGCCTCCTCACAGACGAGCCTCCAGCAGAACCAGCGTTGATTGGCCGAATGCTGTACACTGGCCAATCAATGCTGGTCAATGCATTCCTATGACAAAAAAGTCAGCTCCCTCATAACCGCAAGCTGCTAGCTCTCCCGACTAGCGAGGACGAGCCTGCTGAAGAACCAGCATTGATTTGCTTGTATTTGCTAGTCAGGAGAGCTATGAGCTTGCATGCCCCCACCTCCCTAAAATAGTGTTAGAGATGCTGGGAGAAGGTGGGGCTTGTGGCTTAGAAGAGTATGGGCGGGTACTCATGTCTCCCTGCCCACACTCTCCTAAGCCACAACAAGCCCCGCCTACTCCCACCATCTCTAACACTAGCCTAGGGAGGTGGGGGCGCACACGGTGCTCTGAAGGGATGTCAATGAGAGAGGACCGGACCCAGAAGAATGGGGAGCGGAAGCGGCAGTGGCAGCGGATCTTTGCAGGTAAGCAGACACCAGGGGGGCTAAGTAGCTGAGTGATTTTTTTTTTAATCACTTCACTCCTGTGAAGTCCAAAAATTGAAACAATTTTTAGACTCCATGCTGTGTAGTGAATAGGATCGTTTTTAAAATCTGATCTTCGATAATTAAAAAAAATCCCATTAACTTGCATTAGGATCGCAATTGGGATCGGGTTCAGATCGGAAATCCGATTTTAAAAGCGATCCTGAAATTTCAAGATCGGCTCAACCCTACTGTCCCTACATATGAAATAAGGTCCATAAATTTTGGAAGTTGTAACTTAGAAATGGAGACAACAGGATGCTGCTTAGAAAGATCTTACAAAGGCAATGAGCTTGCCGGTAACAATAGTCCTTAAAGAGGACCGTCCTCATCGATGTGCGCAGGGGCGTAACAATCGTGGTTGCAGGTAGAGTGACTGGGGCCAGCAAGGTACAGGGCCCGCAGCCAGCTGGAGATGGCTGGGACCCTGTACAACTATGACATAGTTGATGGCTGGGGCCCCTTACAACTGCTATACATACATACTACTTAAAATAATAAATAGATATACTCACCCCTCCTGTGCTCTTCCGTCTTGTGACTGAGGTCTGTTATTAGGCCCCAGAAGTAATATGGGGCAGTGCAGCGTAATGACGTCAGTGCACCCCACGTGACTGCTGAGGACCAATCACAGACCTCAGCAGGAATGTTGGGAAGATGGCCGAAGATGCTGAAGACAGCCGAAGCCAAGATGCCCAGGAAAGGTGAGGAAAGGTGAGTATTGTGATTTTTATTCACCTTCCCTGGGACTCCGATTATTATACTCTGGGGTCTGAGGAGACTCCAGAGTATAATAATAGCACCGAAGTGGAGTGGGGGTGCTGGAAGCATATAATACTGTGTGTGTGTAGGGGGGGCACTGTTGAACATGTAATATTGTGTGGGAGGGGGACACTGCTGGGTATATAATACTGTGTGGGGGCCACTTCTGGGCATTTAATACTGTGTGTGTGTGGGGGGGGACACTGGTGGGCATGTAATACTGTGTGGGGGCACTGGTGGGGGATTCCAGATGAAAGTTTGCACCCAGGCCCACAAGACACTTGTTACGCTACTGGATGTGTGGTATTATACACTGCTAGAAAGCTGACAGTGCCCTGTTGCAAGAGATATCGGTGCCATTAATTTTGGCACTAATATCTCCCCATTGTCAGAAAGGCACTACAGTCCAGCGTCATCAATGGGCTTTGAGGAATGCCCCCTGACAATACTCTTCAATAGCCTTGTACTGTGAAAGGGTATACCTCACAGCCCATCGATGACAGTAGGGAGATATCTCCAACAACGGGGCTCATAGCGGGAAAGCCGAAAGTGCACTGAATTCATAAAAGCACTCATTGTGCCTTTAAAGTAAGAATGTCCTGGACAAAGTGGACCCACATGCTGTGCAGTAGCTGGTGTAGACATCACTGGGAAGTGATCACTATTTTGGTGGTACTCAGTTGGGTCTTTTTCTTGCTAGAGTTTACTTGGCTTGCAAAGGTGGAGAAAAACTGCTTAAGACCAAGCAGCACTGGACAGTCAGCTGCCTAATCAATCACATGATCTCTGCCTGCCGCACACCTAACCGGGAGCCGCATGATTCCCAATGCAGCCTCTATTCTGCAATACTATGGGGTACTGTCTGAAGAAGAACCCCATTTAGATGAGATGTCATCAGGTGGGGGAAACTCTAGACATCCATAAGTAATATTACATGTCAGTGCCGACCAGAGCAGTGTGTAAGAGAAATAGAAAATGTTCATGAACCCTACAGCACCCCTACAGGTCAAATGAAGCATTACACATTTGAAATGAAAATCAATAAGCTGGCCCATTTATCTTTTGCTTCTTCTACAGGTAGGTATAGATAGGTGACACTGTCAGCTTTCCCGGTACGTGGCCTTGATATGGAGATATTGGTGCCAGTAGTTTCAGCACTGCTGTATCTCTTGTAGGAAAGCTAGCCCGGTAGAAGCAGTGGTGCGGACCCAAACAGTCAAGACAGGGAAACAAAATGCAGCAAACTGGTTTATTTAGAAAAAACAGGAGAAGAAATAAACCTTGACTTCAGGAACAAAATAAACAAAACAAAATACAGCCTTAACTTCAGGCAAAAAAACAAAATAAAACCTGCTCGTCTGAGCAATTAACTAAACAGTAGGTTAACCTAACTATACATGTGGCTTACTTCCAGCTGCATGAAGAAAACAAGAGCAATATTGTCTCACTGGACTCAGGGTTACAGGACAGAACCATACACCCACTTATACATCATGGAACTGCACTACAATGCAAGAGCTTTTCTGGCCAAATGAGCCAAGGATCTACACCTGGGATCTACACCGGGGCCTGCGTCCCGGGTCATGTGACGTACTGGACGTCATTGAAGATTGCCAACACCACCAAGGAGTGCAGCAGAGCCAAAGATGGGTAAGTAATAGTGTTTTTTTATGTTAGAATCTCCCCTTGGTCTCTGATTATTATACTCTGGGGTCTGAAAAGACCCCAGAGTATAATAATTGTTTATGGGTGTCCACAATGGGGCATAATAGTGTGTGCAGGGGCCACTATGGGACATAATACTATGTGCAGGGGCCACTATGGGGGATAATACTGTGTGCAGGGGCCACTATGGGGCATAATACTGTGTGCATGGGCCACTATGGGGGATAATACTGTGTGCAGGAGCCACTATGGGGCATAATACTGTGTGCAGGGGCCACTATGGGGCATAATACTATGTGCAGGGGCCACTATGGGGGATAATACTGTGTGCAGGGGCCACTATGGGGCATAATACTGTGTGCATGGGCCACTATGGGACATAATACTGTGTACAGGGGCCACTATGGGGCATAATACTGTGTACAGGGGCCACTATGGGGCATAATACTATGTGCAGGGGCCACTATGGGACATAATACTGTGTGCAGGGGCCACTATGGGGCATAATACTGTGTGCACGGGCCACTATGGGATAATACTGTGTGCAGGGGCCACTATGGGGATAATACTGTGTGCAGGGGCAACTTAGGGACATAATACTTTGTGCAGGGGCCACTTAGGGATATAATAATGCATGCATGAATGCAGGGGGGAAGGGGGTCAGTCGGTCAGGGTCTTCGGCGTCGGTCTGGGTCTCCACAAGGCTCCACCATTCCTAGTTATGCCACTGATGAACCCAATAAAGCATATATAGATGTGTTCACATTTAACAGATCTCCAGTTTGATTACAGATGCCTTTGCACATGACACCAATTCAACACAATATTATGATATGACAAAAAAAAAAAAAATTGAAAGCCTGCAATTCACACCTAAAATCCCAACATACTAGCCACAGACACAAATATAAGACTTAGCCTATCAGGAAATCATTAGAGATGAGCGAGTACTGTTTGGATCAGCTGATCCGAACAGCACGCTCCATAGAAATGAATGGACGCACCTGGTACTTCCGCTTTGACGTCGGCCGGCCGCTTAACCCCCCGCGTGCTGGCTACGTCCATTCATTTCTATGCGAGCGTGCTGTTCGGATCAGCTGATCCAAACAGTACTCGCTCATCTCTAGAAATCATGTTTCTTTTAGAAAAGCTGCATAACTTACAATATACATATTGGAAGTTCCCAAGAACACATAAGAGAAGACATATCTGCAGTCGGGTGAACGTCATGGGCTTGTGTCTATATCCAACCTTACTAATAAGATCATCTCCATAGGAATCCTATCTGATGCGAGTAACTATTTGCATATGGAGCTAAATATATGTATGAATGTGCTTCCAATTCCATTCCTTGAGTTGCGTTCCAGCAGCAGCCCCCCTCTCCCTTCCCCGCTAACCCAGTCCTAATCCAATTGTCGACTAGGAATAGACGAAAATAAAGAAATGACTTTGCCGAGAATCTCGTCCAAATGCTAACATATGATGAGTCCCTTTTAGGTTGTAGTCTGATTCCAGCTGTGTATTTCCATCTGGCTTATAAATTGACTATGTAAATGAGATAATCTTTCAAAATAAGGCATTTACAGGATAATAAATAATCAGTGCGCTTGGTTTGGCAGGAATAGAGCGCACCTGTTATACCTGTTTCCCCCAGACAGGTAGCAACGTGTAGAATCTCATCCGCCGCTATACTCATTACTAAACAGATTATTTTTATGAGAATATTTGGCACATTCAATATTATCACCCATTTAATATACAAAATGAAATAATAGATTGAGCCGTAGCGATATAAACAGTGAGATCTAATGGAGATATTACCTAGAGCCATAGCCATGTGCACATGATAGTACCATATACTGGAGGTCAGCTAGCAGTCATATGGAACTACTTCAATATTTGCTATGGGGACATGCCTAGGGATAAGTTCATTGTTGCATTAGAAGAAGTGGTCAGATCTTGAAGAAGGGGTTGTCCCATCACAAGGATCCTATCTATACTGCTTGATAATGTAAATGTAAGACTTTTCCTAAATACACTGCTTTAGCAAAACTGCTTTGTTTGTCCGCTATCTTACTTTATTCATTTCTTTGTTGACACATCCCTTGACTTATCTGGTCATATGTCAAGTGATGTGTCAGCCTGCTCTCAGAGGGGAGGGGGGAGGGGCTAAGTGCACGGGAGCAAGCCTGGAGGGGGGGGGGGGGTAGTTTACACTTGGGGGGGGAGGGGCCACCAACACAGACCCGGCATCCGCTGTAATAGAGAGGCGGATGCCGGGGAGGGTTAGACGCCGGCACAGGTGCCCGCGACATCGCTACGCTCCTGCCCTGCATGAAGCCAGCAGCGGCAGGAGCGATGCTGCTATTCCGGAGGGGGGTGGGGTGGAGGAGCGGAATAGCAGCATCACTCCTGCCGCTGTTGGCTTCATGCAGGGCATGTCCTCGGGTCCCGTCTAACTCGCGAACTGACATTGATAAAAAATGGCACGGGCACATGCGCAGTAATAGAAGCAGCATGCTACTGCGCATGCACCCGCGCCATTTTTTATCAATGTCAATCAACTGACACTTGTAGTCTTAAAAGGGTTATCTTGTGATGTCAATCCCTATCCATACGCCATAAGAGGACATATAACACTATATATTGGACCCCGCTGTAGGAGTCAGAATGGAAGAGAGTCGCCAACTCTGGCAGACCCAGCCCATCCATATAGTATACCGTTATGCTGACTATATACAAATGTAGAATGTTACATTATAAAAGAGAGATTTTTGGCCAGATATAACTTTCCCTTATGTTAAAGAGGGTCAATCATCTGAACCCAGCCCTGCAGATAGATAGGTTAGGTTCTTTCTCCTTGTACATTGATTCCTCCAGTCCCAAGATATCGTAATTTTGTCAATATACAAATTAGCTCTTTGGACCAAGAAAGTGTTGAAAAGGTAAAGGGCAAAGCCATTGCTGCTCCAAAGAGCTCGTGTCTAGCTCAGATTGGAGGTATTTCCATTTTATGCACTATATATTACATTATATAATACATGGAGCAGTTGGCTCAGTACCCTATATAATAGCCAAGCTCCGGGACCGCAGCTCAGTTCCAATTAATGGACAGGAAGGGGTTAAAGATGGTTTAACCCAAATGATATCCGTATAGAATCCAATAGCCATCTAAGTTTGGCTGAATAAAGCCACAGGGGTTCCATATATTACTGCTGTAGTATGGATTTTAATGTGCAGCTGTATTAGACCTTGTTCCCATCACACTAAAGCACTCTGGTTGACAAATGGGCTGGAATAATCCCCTGATACCTACAGATCTGTCCTTCCTTCCAGATATCAGTAAATGAGACAAACAGAGTTTTGAGATATAATATCACAGAACGATATGCTATAATACGTGTGTCTCTGTGTGGCCACACATTGCTTGTGAATTGCAACATATTAAGGGTTTTGCAAGTATTGAACTAGTTTCAAGAGAAATTGAAGTCGTCAAGCTAATTAGAGCTAAATTAAAGGAGTCTTCTGGGAGGTAAATATTGATGACCTTTCCTTAAGATAGGACATCAATATCTGATCATGGGGTCGGACATCTCCGCAGATCAGCTGCTCTAAGTTGGAGGATAAACCAGTGAAGTCATGTTTATTTGTCACATTGCTATTGAAGTGAACGTGTCTGCAAAACCAAGCACAGCCTATCCAACATGCAAGGCAGTATTTATGGCACAGCCCTCACCCAAATTCTGCGGACTCTTCAAACAACTCATCTATAGGAGTCCCGGGTGACTGATCTCACCAATCTGATATTGATGACCTATACTAAGGATAGGTCATTGGTATTAGGATCCTGGAAAATCCGGGCACATCTCAAACTTTGTTGGTGCCATCTATCACCCATAGACTAACAAATCTTTTAAATCTATACTATATGATCAACTTTTTGTACTTTTTTTAGTGGGTCCAATTGCATAGAATAGAATAGTCTACTGCGCTAACCTATACATATTTTTAGGATATATTAACCCAACGGACACTAAAAGGGGTTGACCTCCATTCGGCTAATGGAACCCTATAGTTACATAGTAGATGAGGTTGAATGAAGACATCAACCCATCAAGTCCAACCTATAACCCTACAATCCCTACAGTGTATAGATAGGATTAGTGTGCGAACTGGTGAACATTTCCCAACATATAAGCCAGACGGAACCCAGTATCAAAATGTGAATACGGTCTTACACTGTTATCAAACTAAATTTACTCTAGGTTCACACTTGTGCGCAGGTTTCCATTCTGTGAGTCTGCTTAGGGACTAGAGATGAGCGAGTAGTATTCGATCGAGTAGGTATTCGATCGAATACTATGGTATACTATTCGAATGGAAAAATTTGATGTAGAACCAGCGTTGATTGGCCGAATGCTATACAGTCGGCCAATCAACACTGGTTCTTCTCCTACCTTTAGAAGTCTTCTCCGCGCAGCTTCCCCGCGGCGTCTTCCAGCTCTGAATTCACTCTGCTAGGCATCGGGCCTGGGCAGAGCCGACTGCGCATGCCCGCGCTATATGAAAATGGACACTTTGACTGTAAGCGGACATTTTCTTGTAGTGTGGGCATGCACAGTCGGCTCTGCCCAGGCCCGATGCCTGGCAAAGTGAATTCAGAGCCGGAAGACACCACGGGGACACTGCACGGAGCAGAATTCTCGGAGAATCAAGCCCAATCCTCACTCATGGACTTGGTAAGTTCAATTTGATCAAATGTTGCCTACCCCTGAAATGAGCATTTCCCCCCCCCATAGACTAATAGGATTTGATATTCGATTCGAGTAGTCAAATATTGAGGGGCTCCTCGAAACGAATATCGAATATCGAGTATTTAACTACGCGCTCATCTCTATTAGGGACCCAAAAAATGGAAACTCAATCCAGTTACTCACCCATAGACTATAATGGTGTCCACCGGGTTTCCACCCAAAAAATGCAAAGAGAAAAGACTTTTTTTTCATCCCATTTTTCAAGCAGATTTGGAGACGGAATACCCGACCATAGAGCAAGTACTGGTGTGAATCCAGCCTTAGGGAGGGTTCACATCTGCGCCCGGTCTCCGCCTTAGCCAATCCGGACGGTTTCTGTCTTCTGCGCCGGGATGGAAACATGGCAGTCCAGCTAAAAAAAAAACGGTTTAGCTGTGGATAGGCAGAAGTCGCACACGGGCGTCGATTCAAGTGAATGGGTTTGAAAACTGACTGCTGGGTTTCCGTCCCCTGTCCAGTTTCCCCGGCTAAACCGATTGGCTAAACCGGAGACCGGGTGCGGATGTGAACCCGCCCTTAGGGGCATTTTAGGGGTTACTTGTTTACTGTATTCTAAGTTATTGTGTTATTGAAATTCAACCAAAATCCTAAACTGTAACTTGGAATGTATTATTCTAATTCTTATTATTCTAATTCTCATTATTCTAATTATTGTTGTTGTTTTTACCATTAGCAGCTGTCATATATTAGTATCGGTGCTTCTTACCACCACCTCTCAGGGTTACGACGACTCCCCCGAGGACACAATTACCACGTAGTCTGTAATTTAATGTCTTTTTAATGTCTTTTTATTTCTTCTTATTAACCCTATAAAGCCATCCCCCCACCCCATTCCCTTTCTTCGGGGGCCGTCTGCAAAACAATCCCAGAAGTGCTGATAAGTTGGAATGATTTATGGATAGTATCCTTTACCTAAATCATATTTATTGCACACTGAGAGAGTAAATTGACTTAACTGCTGAACCTAACCAGTACAGATTTAATATTTTTCCAATTTCAATCCAAGTCTGTGAGAATGAAAAACACATTCAAGGGCATAACATTTAGAATCCGAGAAATGATGGAGCGCAGTCACAGAAAAACGCAAGCAATTTAACTTTACAATATACAATAATTTGGTAAAGAAAATGAATCTTCAGCGCCAAGACTTGAGAAATTTGCTGTCATTTAACTTTCTGACCTTCGAGCGTGTTTCTCACTGTGCAGTTATTACAGGATTGCTTATGCATTGACCAAAGATTGGTCAAGGTGTTCGGCAGCTGTTCCTCCACCAGGAGAGATAAAGGCAATGAAATCCATTCACTATTTTAATGATTTTTCTGTCATTGTTTACGTCTGCGGTCGCTCCGCCGGTGGAGTCTGAACTGACACTACGAAGCCAATTTGTAGAGTAGATTGTCTCATCCTTGGCTGTAACGGGGATTCAGCGGGTTTTATGAATATTTGCCTTGCATTGGAGATCGTATAGAAAGCCACTGCTTAGCAATATTTTATACGGAAATGTTCACTCAGACATCTATAAATTGTGTGAGATGGCAGATAGATCAGCGATGTAAAGAGTAAAGTGTAAATAACAATAAGTGTAGGTGAAACTACTGACAAGCTTATGTCTATGGCGAAGGAGTGGCTACCAGGGTAGGAGACGGAGGAATTATTATGAGGCCCATCAACTAAGGGGCCCATTACACTGAGACATAAGGTGCAGCTAGTCATGGCTATGGGTGATGGAAGGAATTGTAGAAAACTGAATGTGACATTATAATACCTGCAAGTGACATCATTATAATTACTTCATATGCTGTGATATCACAGTGTGCGCAGGGATCTTTATGTTTGTATTTTATCCTTGTACTGTGACATCACTGTGTGCATTATCTCTGTACTGACAGTATTATACACTATGTTTTATAGATAGGTTCCTAGGAGCCCTGACAGTGTTATACACTATGTATTATAGATAGGTTCCTAGGAGCCCTGACAGTGTTATACACTATGTTTTATAGATAGGTTCCTAGGAGCCCTGACAGTGTTATACACTATGTTTTATAGATAGGTTCCTAGGAGCCCTGACAGTGTTATACACTATGTTTTATAGATAGGTTCCTAGGAGCCCTGCCAGTGTCATACACTATGAATTATAGATAGGTTCCTAGGAGCCCTGACAGTGTTATACACTATGTATTATAGATAGGTTCCTAGGAGCCCTGACAGTTTTCTATGTTATCCTATTAATATTATACTATGTTTGTTCCTCAATCACGGAAAAACCGCTCGACCGATTCGGCTGAAATTTTCCACAAACATAGTCATTACACCCGATTAAACAATAGGCTACTTTTCGTCACAATAGCGCACATACGTTTGTGCCAGGACTCCCACAAAACCCAAACTCACACCACCATCTCTGCAATCTCACACACTTTGGACCATAGCAAGCCACAAAATTCCTATTGCCCTCTGCAGCCTCGCCCCTAACCCCACACAATCTCATATACATATACTTTACCACTTTGCCCCTCAAATTAACGATACTCCAGGAGGCGCTCTATAACGCCCCGGAGCAGCCATGTTTGTCGACCCCCACCGCTCTGACAATCCGCGACACCGCCCACCCATGTCAATACCCCTAGGCGGTCTAATAAATGCAAAAAAAAAGTTTAAAAAAAAGTAAAAAAAATATAAAAACAAATAAAAAGGATTAAAAATTCAAATCACCCCCCTTTCCCTAGAACACATATAAAAGTAGTTAAAAACTGTGAAACACATACATGTTAGGTATCCCCGCATCCAAAATTGCCCGCTCTACAAAGCTATACAAATATTTTTCCTGTTCGGTAAACGCCGTAGCGGGAAAAATGGTCAAAAGTGCCAAACCGCCGTTTTTTCACTGTTTTGATTCTGATAAAAATTTGAATAAAAAGTGATCAAAGCAATAACATTTCCCAAAAATGGTAGAACTACAAAGTACACCCGGTCCCACAAAAAAAGACGCCCTATACATCCCCGTACACGGACGTATAAAAAAGTTACGGCTGTCGGAATATGGCGACTTTTCAAAAAAAAATTTTTTAACATAGTTTTGGATTTTTTTAAGGGGTCAAAATGTAAATAAAACCATATCAATTTGGTATCCCCGGCATCATAACGAAACACAGAATACAGGGGACATGTCATTTTGGTTGCACAGTGAACGCCGTAAAACCAAAGCCCGTAAGAAAGTCGCAGAAATGCATTTTTTCTTCAAATCCACCCCATTCTGAATTTTTTCCCCGCTTCCCAGTACATTACATAGAATAATTAATGGCGGCATCATGAAGAAAAATTTGTCCCAGAAAAATTAAGACCTCATATGGCTCTGGGAGCGGAGAAATAAAAACGTTATGGGGTTTAGAAGGAGGGGAGTCAAAAACTAAAAACCAAAATCACAAAAATGCCATCGGCGGGAAAGGGTTAACTTCAAATCCCTCTGTCCCAAAGTCACTATGTAAAGTTTCTCACAACACCGTATATATAGCAGCTCAAATACAAAGTAACTTCAACACAAAAGTCTCACGTATTCTCTGAATTACAGCAAAAACAAGATACAAAGTTACATTTCATATCCCAAACCTTATACACACTACGAAAACCTTAACCACGCCTGTATATACCCACTGCTACAATCACCGCAGACGAAGTCGCGGGTACCAGCTAGTGTTTTATAGATAGGTTCCTAGGAGCCCTGACAGTGTTATACACTATGTTTTATAGATAGGTTCCTAGGAACCCTGACAGTGTTCTACACTATGTTTTATAGATAGGTTCCTAGGAGCCCTGACAGTGTTATACACTATGTATTATAGATAGGTTCCTAGGAGCCCTGACAGTGTTCTACACTATGTTTTATAGATAGGTTCCTGGGAGCCCTGACAGTGTCATACACTATGTATTATAGATAGGTTTCTAGGAGTCCTGACAGTATTATACACTATGTTTTATAGATAGGTTCCTGGGAGCCCTGACAGTGTTATATACTATGTTTTATAGATAGGTTCCTAGGAGCCCTGACAGTGTTATACACTATGTTTTATAGATAGGTTCCTAGGAGCCCTGACAGTGTTATACACTATGTTTTATAGATAGGTTCCTAGGAGCCCTGACAGTGTTCTACACTATGTTTTATAGATAGGTTCCTAGGAGCCCTGACAGCGTTATACACTATGTTTTATAGATAGGTTCCTAGGAGCCCTGACAGCGTTATACACTATATATTATAGATAGGTTCCTAGGAGCCCTGACAGCGTTATACACTATGTTTTATAGATAGGTTCCTAGGAGCCCTGACAGCGTTATACACTATGTTTTATAGATAGGTTCCTAGGAGTCCTGACAGTGTTATACACTATGTTTTATAGATAGGTTCCTAGGAGCCCTGAAATTACTCTACACTATGTCTTATAGATATGTTCCTAAGAGCCCTGAGATTACTCTACAATATGTTTTCTACATAAGATCCTACCAGGCCTCATAGTATTCCACACCATTGTACAGCCAATTTAAAGTGTGGTTCGTACTGAACTTTTTCATTCCAAAATGAACTAGGAACCCGAGCTGCCAAACCCTATCACAAATCAAAACTTGAGAGGTTCATCCATGAAGGAGTCAGGAGGAAAGGTGTCAATCACCTGATGGTCACCTAAACCCTATGCCCAGCTATATAAATGCTAAAGCTGGAATCCTCTGTGTTTTAAACAGACAAAAAAAAAGAAAAAAAACAAAAAACAGAATTATCATTAATAGTAATTAAAGTCATTGCACGGCGGAGCCACGATACAAGTTGTATAGGGAAGTAGACGTGTTTACCCCGTGTCGCTCCCTCCAATTACTTTGCATTCCAAGACACATTAGATTTGGAAAACACAGACAAGTTATCAGCGGAAGCCTATGAAGAAATCCTGATCCTGCAGAGCGTTCTTTATCTCTCCGCCATTTATCAGCCAAGCTTAATGAGTTGAGTCTTATAAACAAGTCTCAGTCAGACCCCTGAATATCAATGTGACTGTGTACTCCGCCACTTTCGTTACACTTCAGCTTTAATAGAAACTATTGCCTTTAATGAACTACGTGTATGGGGGCAATATACTGGCATCATTATACTTCTATCATTATACTTATATTACTCATTTCCTCCTGGAAACTATGAACGAGCATGATAGGAAAGGTGAACGATAACTCTTAGGCGAGACATGAAGCACCAGATGGTTTATGTTCTTGGCTATGGGGGGAGATTAAATATCCATTAGCCTAACTATAGAGCTATGGGCAAATTGAGGGGTTTTTTTGTTAAATTATTTCAGGATTGTGTCAAATTGTTCTTTTCTTACCACTTATATGTTGTCTAGTGTTAAAGGAGATGTGCAGATAGAGGAAGATGATCGGAAACCTCTCCAGTTTCCTCAACGATAGCTGTCCTCTTCAGATGAACACTCATTCCTTCCACCCAACCACCACCATACACATGTCTACTTGCCTTGACTGACCATGCATGTTTTATAAACTGGGAGAGATGACTAAGAAGGTGCTATACACCTCTGATGGTGGTTTATTACCCCTAAGAGTAAGAGGATCAGCACGTTGAACTCCAACAGCCGGTGACATCTCAATACACATTAGATGGTTTGGCCAGTTCCACCAAAATCGTTGGGTTTAGGTTGAAAGAACTCAAAGAGGTGACTCTCGCCTACAAATTCTATGGGAGTTATGGAAATTTCCAAGAACTATAGCATACCAAAGCGATTAGATGATGCAGACATATGATGTAACGTCCTTAGACACAACGTCACGGAGACCTAGATCTGATGGTTCAACGGGAAGCGATACCTAATCAGGAGCCAGACAGTGCCTATGACCAAAGATGTTTCTAATAAATGGCACTTAACCACTATGATTTTGTGGTCAGGGGATAATCATACACATCAGGGAGAGTGTGTACCTACATAGGTGTACGGAGACTTACAAGTCATTCCTGCTCCGCTAGGGATTCTGGGTAAAAAATATGCAAATCTATTCTCCAGGATGTAATTAGGAGAGCTGTGCCTCTGTATGTTGCAGCCCCCTTAACATTATGCATGACTCAGTTAATAAGCCTACTAACATGATGCGGAGTTTATTGCCAAATTAGTATTTCTATTCCAAAAGGAACAGATTCCCAGCTATGATTTTGTGGTCAGACACGTACCATGAATAGTTAAGAGTAGTTGGAATATTTCTCTTGTGGTGAAGTTGCAGAAGTCATTATGTAGTTATTGCAGCGGAGATCCCTCTGAAGTCTCCCGGGCCAGCCAAACTAGATTACTATTGAGCTCTGCCTGTGGTAGGGCTCAATAGTAAGATAGAAATTGTACCATAGACTGCAATACAGTGATATTGCAGTCTATGATTTAAGTGATCTAAAGATGGCAGGTTAAAAAAAAATGATGCTTTCCAAGGCTTTCTATGCCATCACACTGACCTGTAGAATATAGATAATTTTCTACACAGTGAATGCTGTAAAAATGAATTTGAACTTCCACACCATTCTGATTTTTTTTTATGGCTTCTCAGTGCATTGTAGGAAATTTTAATTTCTGTCATTGTAAAATACACTGTCTAGCAATAAGTATTTGGACACCTCTGCCAATGAAGATATCTGTGGTAGTGATGTAAGTCACGCCTTCTGCCGTTATATAGAAAACAGCATTGGCATTAGTGCATCGGCATTAGTACCACAGAGATGGTCGATCCTTAAGGGACATAGCAAGTGAACTGAATTACCCAAAATTGACAGTGGCCTATGTGATTACGAAGTGGAAGGTGAACGGTGATTGTTGGAATGTGCCCCGAGTCGGCAGACCCCCGAAACTGGGAGCTAGAGACCGACGAGTGCTGGCTAGAGAAGGACTGATCTGGCAGAGGTGAGAGTCTTAGACGGTGTTAAGGGGATATCGTCACTCCATAGGGAGAGACCACCATATAGGTGTGTGGAGTCCTATTAAGCCATGAGCGCTCCACTGCAAAGGAACATGGGAAGAATATGCAAATCTGACTTCCATGATGTAATTAGGATGCCAGATCAGTCCTCTCTGCGCCAAGCTGACGAGATGCAAATACATTGAAACAGCTGTCCTTGGCGGAGAGACTGTACCTGGTAAAATCCCAACATCATTGCAAATAAAGGCCTCTGAGAAGGTCGGCATGATGTTAAAGGGAGCGCCCTCTATAGGCTTGCTTGACTGAGACTCTGTCTTCCTAATTACATCATGAAAGACAGACTTGCACATACTCAGTCAGCGCCCTCTATAGCTGTGCATACTTGAGGCACTGGCATCCTAATTACATCATGGAAGACAGATTTGCATATTCTTCCCATGTTCCTTTGCAGTGGAGCGCTCATGGCTTAATAAGACTCCACACACCTATATGGTGATCTCTCCCTACGGAGTGACGATATCCCCCTAACACTGCTCGGTACAAATTGGGGGACTGTATCCAGTGGAAAGGGGAATATCACTATAATCAACAAATTTTGGGAAAAAATGGTTTCATGGATGGATTCATGATCAGTGTTGAATTTGTTTTAAGTGTCTATAGTAACGGATGACTGTATTGTCTCGTGTCTGACATATAACTAGGCTACAGCAGAATGTAAAAATGGAGACCAACACTGATAAATGATACCATTGCCTTATATTTATAACGTCCCCAAATACTGGAGCCACCAGAAGGGGTTTTTTAGAATATGTCATATATGTAATGAAAATCGTATCACAGCGCACATTGATGAAATGATGTTGTGAGTGTAAATCAAGGGGGTGCACAAATTTACTGCATGTTACTATATATCAGTGGATAATCCATCTCGGGGGCCTGACAAACAAGAGACGTACTGTATAACAAGTAAGGGCCAGGTGTAATGTTAATATTGTCAAGAATGACATATTATAAGCGAATTGGACCTGACATAGAAAAACAAGAATGTCTAGAAATGGAGAGAGCCACATTTACATGCTGTGTATCTATATCGGCTTCTATCGAAAGGAGTCACAAGTAAGATACATTTTACTATGGCAGTATATAAGACACATTTACAGACTGTGACAGCCAAACATAAAACCTCTTAGTAGGCAAAAGCATCCAATTCACTGCGATGTGTGAACATCCACCTTCCCGCCATTCCTTAATGTGACTCTTCTATTCTTAAGATTATTCAGAGATTGGAACACCCTGATCATAAAGTGTTGATGTGTCCTAGCGATACGTCATTGCCCTATAGGATGGGAATACCCCTAAAACAAGAAATTCACATGGTATAAAAATTACTCAAGGATTACACCATTTTGCATGGATCTATTACCTAATGCTTAAGTTGTGAGTAGGGTTGAGCAAACGGGATCGGAAAAGATCAGATACCGATCGGCGATCGAGTAAATTTCACGATCACGGTCGGGTTCCGATCCCACCTAAAAAAAGATCAGGACTGGAATGCCGATCACTCAACTTACCTGCACAGATCCGCTGCCACTCCAAGTTCTTCTCGCTCCTCTTCTCTTCACAGAGCCCTGCACACCGCCACCTCCCTAGACTAGTGTTAGAGATGTCGGGAGAAGGCAGGGCTTGTGGCTTAGGAGAGTGTGGGCGGGTACTGGGAGGGGAGACGTGAGTGATGTACTCACGTCTCCCTGCCCACACTCTCCTAAGCCGCAACAAGCCCCACCTACTCCCAACATCTCTAACACTAGCCTAGGGAGGTGGGGGTGCGCATGGCGCTCTGAAGGCACGTCAATGAAAGAGTACCGGACCAGGAAGAACAGGGAGCGGCAGTGGCAGTGTATCTGTGCAGGTAAGCGGACACCAGGGGGGCTAAGTAGCCGGGGGATTTTTTTTAATCACTACACAGTGTGGAGTCCAAAAATTGAAACAATTTTTGGACTCCATGCTATGTAGTGAATAGGATCATTTTTAAAATCCGATCTTCGATAATTAAAAAAAATCCCATTGACTTGCATTAGGATCAGAATCGGGATCGGGTTCAGATTGAAAATCAGATCAGAAATTGGATTTTAAAAATGATCCTGAAATTTCAAGAATAGCTCAACCCTAGTTGTGGGGTTTCAGAGAAGCAACAAGTCAGTAATGCGCAGAATAGTGAGACCCACTAACCCAAACGTATTATTCAGCTTACGACTGGCCAGTGGAAATTGCACAGGCTAAAAATTCTAAATATAAAACTGTGCAAAACTTGTAACTTGTAGTAATCCTGCCCATGGATTGTATGCACCAGTGGTAATGGAGTCCCCATAAATCATCTCTATCTGCCATTTTCTCCCACTTTTCATTCCTTGTTTGTGATTTTTGCCTTAATAACATCATCACAAAGGCATTAATAGATATTATAAAACACAACATATTGCCGCAATAATGTTATTTTTAATTGGAAGGTTATTTAGTTATTTTAGCCATGTGGAAGCAACAGAAAAGTTACATAAAGTTTTCCTTAAAAACTGATTTATCACCTCCCTGTCATCATCTTACTGGGGGCTAAAGACAGAATCATTAAAATGAATTGCTACATCTGTATCCGAAAATATGTTATCCTGATTCCATATGTCATTCCCTTGAGCGTTCACTGGCAATAGGAGGTAGGAGACAAAATCACGGAGCTGGCATATCTGGTACGACACCCTGACTTTGTTTAATTGTCTGCACCTCCATTTGGGTGGGGAAGGCGGGGGGAAGGCGGGGGGAAGGGGGGGGGGGTCTGGGTAATATGAGTTAGTTAGATGAGCCATGTCTAGTATTTACCCATCTATGAGGTCAATTGTTGTATCTGATAAAAACGATATTTATATGCAGTTGTATAATATATATGATATAAATAACCTAACGTATACAGTGGGGCAAAAAAGTATTTAGTCAGTCACCAATAGTGCAAGTTCCACCACTTAAAACGATGAGAGGCGTCTGTAATTTACATCATAGGTAGACCTCAACTATGAGAGACAAAATGAGTAAACAAATCCAGAAAATCACATTGTCTGATTTTGTAAGAATTTATTTTCAAATCATGGTGGAAAATAAGTATTTGGTCAGTAACAAAATTTCATCTCAATACTTTGTTCTCTCTCCTTTGTTGGCAATGACAGAGGTCAAACGTTTTCTGTAAGTCTTCACAAGGTTGGTACACACTGTTGTTGGTATGTTGGCCCATTCCTCCATGCAGATCTCCTCTAGAGCAGTGATGTTTTGGGGCTGTCGCTTGGCAACACGGACTTTCAACTCCCTCCAAAGGTTTTCTATAGGGTTGAGATCTGGAGACTGGCTAGGCCACTCCAGGACCTTGAAATGCTTCTTACAAAGCCACTCCTTCGTTGCCCTGGCGGTGTGCTTTGGATCATTGTCATGTTGAAAGACCCAGCCACGTTTCATCTTCAATGCCCTTGCTGATGGAAGGAGGTTTGCACTCAAAATCTCACGATACATGGCCCTATTCATTCTTTCATGTACCCGGATCAGTCGTCCTGGCCCCTTTGCAGAGAAACAGCCCCAAAGCATGATGTTTCCACCCCCATGCGTTACAGTAGGTATGGTGTTTGATGGATGCAACTCAGTATTCTTTTCCCTCCAAACACGAAAAGTTGTGTTTCTACCAAACAGTTCCAGTTTGGTTTCATCTGACCATAGGACATTCTCCCAATACTCTTCTGGATCATCCAAATGCTCTCTAGCAAACTTCAGACGGGCCCGGACATGTACTGGCTTAAGCAGTGGGACACGTCTGGCACTGCAGGATCTGAGTTCCTGGCGGCGTAGTGTGTTACTGATGGTAGGCTTTGTTACATTGGTCCCAGCTCTCTGCAATTCATTCACTAGGTCCCCCCACGTGGTTCTGGGATTTTTGCTCACTGTTGTTGTGATCATTTTGACCCCACGGGGTGAGATTTTGCGTGGAGCCCCAGATCGAGGGAGATTATCAGTGGTCTTGTATGTCTTCCATTTTCTAATTATTGCTCCCAGTTGATTTCTTCAATCTAAGCTGGTTGCCTATTGCAGATTTAGTCTTCCCAGCCTGGTGCAGGGCTACAATTTTGTTTCTGGTGTCCTTTGACAGCTCTTTGGTCTACACCATAGTGGAGTTTGGAGTCTGACTGTTTGAGGGTGTGCACAGGTGTCTTTTTATACTGATAACAAGGTGCCATTACTACAGGTAATGAGTGGAGGAAAGAGGAGACTCTTAAAGAAGAAGTTACAGGTCTGTGAGAGCCAGAAATCTTGATTGTTTGTAGGTGACCAAATAATTATTTTCCACCATAATTTGAAAATAAATTCTTACAAAATCAGACAATGTGATTTTCTGGATTTGTTTTCTCATTTTGTCTCTCATAGTTGAGGTCTACCTATGATGTAAATTACAGACGCCTCTCATCTTTTTAAGTGGTGGAACTTGCACTATTGGTGACTGACTAAATACTTTTTTGCCCCACTGTATACTCGAGTGTAAGCCGAGTTTTCCAGCACAGTTTTTCTGCTGAAAAAGTCCGCCTCGGCTTATACTTGAGTCATTACTGTAATTCAGCAATATTTATTGTTACAGACCCGACATCCGGTCCGGCATACAGACACCGCAGCAGGTGCCGGGGGCACAGCATCGCCAAACGCCTGGCAGGAGCATGGCAATGCTGTTCATTTCAAACTGCAGAAGTACTTACGGTACTTCTACTAGCAGGCCCGAAATGCAGACCTCGCCCCCCCCCCCCCCTTACGTACTTCTGATGTTTGAAATAAACAGCAGGCAGCACCCAAAAACTCCGACCATTTTAATTTTTGAAATTTTCCAGTAGCTGCTGCATTCCTCCCCTCGGCTTATACTCGAGTCAATAAGTTTTCACGTTTTTTTGTGGTAAAATTAGGGGGGTTGGCTTATATTTGGGTCGGCTTATACTCGAGTATATACGGTAATCCTGAGTGTGTTTTTAACTGATGATATCTCTGGAAATAATTGAAATAGCACTGCAGCCTTGTGTTCACGTGAAAGAAGAGACTGTCCTCTTTCATATATGATAGATAATAGATAGAGATGAGCGAGTAGTATTCGATTGAGTAGGTATTCGATCGAATACTACGGTATTCGAAATACTCGTACTCGATCGAACACTACTAGCTGTTCGAAGTTAGGATTCGATGCAGAACCAGCGTTGATTGGAAGAATGCTATACATTCTGCCAATCAACGCTGGTTCTTCTCTTACCTTTAGAAGTCTTCTCCCTGCGCAGTGTTCCCGCATCCTCTTCCGGCCTTGAATTCACTCTGCCTAGGCATCAGGCCTGGGCCGAGCCGTCTGTGCATGCCCGCGCATGCACAGTCGGCTCTGCCTAGGCCCGATGCCTAGAAGAGTGAATTCAAGGCCGGAAGAGGACACGAGGACGCTGCGCAGGGAGAAGAATCCAGCCCGACCCTCACTCATGGACTTGGTAAGTAGAATTTGATTGAATGTTGCCTACCCCTGAAACGAGCATTTCCCCCCATAGACTATAATGGGGTTCGAAAGCCGTTCGAACAGTCGAACAGTGTGCGGCTGTTCGAATCGGATTTCGAACCTCAAACATTTTAGTGTTCGCTCATCTCTAATAATAGATATTAGACAGATAGATGATAGATAGATAGATAGATAGATAGATAGGAGATAGATAGATAGATAGATAGATAGGAGGTAGATAGATAGATAGATAGATAGATAGATAGATAGATGATAGATAGATAGATAGATAGATAGATAGATAGGAGATAGATAGATAAATAGATAGATAGATAGATAGATAGATAGATAGATAGGAGATAGATAGATAAATAGATAGATAGATAGGAGATAGACAGATAGATAGATAGATAGATAGATAGATAGATAGATAGATAGAAAGATAGATAGGAGATAGATAGATAGATAGATAGATAGGAGATAGATAGATAGATAGATAGATAGATAGATAGATAGGAGATAGATAGATAGATAGATAGGAGATAGATAGATAGATACATAGATAGATAGGAGATAGATAGATAGATACATAGATAGATAGATAGATAGATAGATAGATAGATAGGAGATAGATAGATAGATAGATAGATAGGAGATAGATAGATAGATAGATAGATAGATACATAGATAGATAGATAGATAGATAGATAGATAGATAGATAGATAGATGTTGCAATGATCAAAAACTTATAGAAACTTCTATTGCTAACGTCATGAGACTATAAGGGATTTCTTACATTACTGTATTACAAGTAACCAAAAGATATTCTAGATTTATTCAACAAGTAATTACTCTTCGTTTTGTAAATAGAATTATCTTACATAATTGGCAAAATCAACATATTAAAAAACACAAATGTATATTTTCCTCCTCACCTTTATACACATGACATGAAGGTCATTCATCCCATAAAATCTTAATCATTTCAATTATTTTCCCTTCTGCAGAACGCCATAAATATCCGCATCTTATTGTCCCACAATCGTAAAAGCAATAAACAAATTGATATTAAACTTAACTTACCAGAGCACATTGGAAATTGTAAGTAATGGAAAGTATTTCTTTATGGATCATTATATATCGTCTGCGGTGATTATAAAACTAGACACATAAAAATCCGGTAAAGCATTACGGCTTCTATTTGCCTTGTGGCAATTACAACTCTGAGGAAATACAGTTTGTAAGTAAATCTTGTCCTCGCTTTATTATTGGTTTATTAGTATTTCCTTAGCAGGGCAGTTTGTTCTTATAGTCGTGTAACTTTTCCTTTTACTTATTAAAATAATAACAATGACTAAATACACTACTACAATGTGCAACACATGAAGAAAACATGGACTTTGTGAATGGGTTTCAATGGCTTTTGGTTTAAGATATGACAATGTAACGAGTTATCAATGAGTTCAATACTAGGTGTATACAGTGGGGCAAAAAAGTATTTAGTCAGTCACCAATAGTGCAAGTTCCACCACTTAAAAAGATGAGAGGCGTCTGTAATTTACATCATAGGTAGACCTCAACTATGAGAGACAAAATGAGAAAACAAATCCAGAAAATCACATTGTCTGATTTTGTAAGAATTTTTTTTTCAAATTATGGTGGAAAATAATTATTTGGTCACCTACAAACAATCAAGATTTCTGGCTCTCACAGACCTGTAACTTCTTCTTTAAGAGTCTCCTCTTTCCTCCACTCATTACCTGTAGTAATGGCACCTTGTTATCAGTATAAAAAGACACCTGTGCACACCCTCAAACAGTCAGACTCCAAACTCCACTATGGTGTAGACCAAAGAGCTGTCAAAGGACACCAGAAACAAAATTGTAGCCCTGCACCAGGCTGGGAAGACTGAATCTGCAATAGGCAACCAGCTTGGATTGAAGAAATCAACTGTGGGAGCAATAATTAGAAAATGGAAGACATACAAGACCACTGATAATCTCCCTCGATCTGGGGCTCCACGCAAAATCTCACCCCGTGGGGTCAAAATGATTACAAGAACGGTGAGCAAAAATCCCAGAACCACGCGGGGGGACCTAGTGAATGAACTGCAGAGAGCTGGGACCAATGTAACAAAGCCTACCATCAGTAACATACTACGCCGCCAGGGACTCAGATCCTGCAGTGCCAGACGTGTCCCACTGCTTAAGCCAGTACATGGCCGGGCCCGTCTGAAGTTTGCTAGAGAGCATTTGGATGATCCAGAAGAGTATTGGGAGAATGTCCTATGGTCTGATGAAACCAAACTGGAACTGTTTGGTAGAAACACAACTTTTCGTGTTTGGAGGAAAAAGAATACTGAGTTGCATCCATCAAACACCATACCTACTGTAAAGCATGGGGGTGGAAACATCATGCTTTGGGGCTGTTTCTCTGCAAAGGGGCCAGGACGACTGATCTGGGTACATGAAAGAATGAATGGGGTCATGTATCGTGAGATTTTGAGTGCAAACCTCCTTCCATCAGCAAGGGCATTGAAGATGAAACGTGGCTGGGTCTTTCAACATGACAATGATCCAAAGCACACCGCCAGGGCAACGAAGGAGTGGCTTTGTAAGAAGCATTTCAAGGTCCTGGAGTGGCCTAGCCAGTCTCCAGATCTCAACCCTATAGAAAACCTTTGCAGGGAGTTGAAAGTCCGTGTTGCCAAGCGACAGCCCTAAAACATCACTGCTGTAGAGGAGATCTGCATGGAGGAATGGGCCGACATACCAACAACAGTGTGTGCCAACCTTGTGAAGACTTACAGAAAACGTTTGACCTCTGTCATTGCCAACAAAGGATATATAACAAAGT
Source organism: Leptodactylus fuscus (assembly GCF_031893055.1). Taxonomy (NCBI): domain Eukaryota; kingdom Metazoa; phylum Chordata; class Amphibia; order Anura; family Leptodactylidae; genus Leptodactylus; species Leptodactylus fuscus. The sequence goes on from NC_134266.1 coordinate 13,085,022, forward strand.
ATTGAGATGAAATTTTGTTACTGACCAAATACTTATTTTCCACCATGATTTGAAAAAAAAATTCTTACAAAATCAGACAATGTGATTTTCTGGATTTGTTTTCTCATTTTGTCTCTCATAGTTGAGGTCTACCTATGATGTAAATTACAGACGCCTCTCATCTTTTTAAGTGGTGGAACTTGCACTATTGGTGACTGACTAAATACTTTTTTGCCCCACTGTACATCTATATGCGGTTAACTCCCCCTACTGGTGGGGCAGGTAGACAGATATCTATGATAGAGGACAGAGCTCACCATAAAATTTTGGATTTAGGACTGTCTTTGGGTCAGGGGAGGGGTGTAAACAGAACACAGTCTTACTCACCTCTCCTGAGCTCTGTTGCAACATCTGGTGTGTGTCACCATCCTACTCAGGCCTCTTCTGGCCTCCTGAATAATGAATGGGCTCGCTGGTCACATAATGGGATGACATCATGATGCTTGCATCTAAGGCCAATCCTGACTGCTGAGGCCCAACTGTGACATCATTCAGGAGTAGAGATGAGCGAGTAGTGTTCGATCGAGTAGGTATTCTATTGAATACTACGGTATTCGAAATACTCTTACTTGATCGAGTACCACTCGCTATTCGAATGGAAAAATTTGATGCAGAACCAGCATTGATTGGCTGAATGCTATACAGTCGGCCAATCAATGCTGGTTCTTCTCCTACCTTTAGAAGTCTTCTCCGTGCAGCTTCCCCGCGGCGTCTTTTGGCTCTGAATTCACTCTGCCAGGCATCGGGCCTGGGCAGAGCTGATTGCGCATGCCCGCGCTACAAGAAAATGGCTGCTTTGACTCCTGCATCTGTGGAGGAGGTAAGTAAGGCTGCGGGCCCGTGAACCCCACAAACACCACTATCATTATACTTGAGGATCTTTTCTGACCACCAAGTATAATGAAAAACACTGTTACTTACCTCTCCTAGACTCCAGAAGGCTTCAGGCCTACTTGGTTACAGATGTCACGTGGGCCGGGCTTGTGCCCTTATGCGTTGCAATGCAAGCCCAGCTCAAGTGACGTCTCTTCCATCATTGAAGATGGCCAAGATCGGCCGGGAGTGCGCCGGAGCCCAGGAGAGGTAATTATCAGCATTTTTATATTATATCCTCCCCTGGGTCACCGATGATTATACTCATGTTGGAAGAGGCCCTATGTCAAGTGTTCGCCTTGGGGCCCTTCCATTCCTAGTTATGCCTTTGGTAAGGTGTTATCTTCCATTGTAATCCTGTTTGCCTTATTTAGGTTTCACTATTTTTGGTGACATGTTCCCTTTAAGTTTAGCTTAAATTCCATACCCATTTGCAAAGACAGATCTGTATTCCATTACTATCTTGTGATTTGTCAGGAATAGGATTTTGCATTACTATATTGTTCCTATCCGTTCCTGGCTCTTTAAACGCCTGTGCGGCCGAATTACGCCAAACATCTAAATTTTCTAAACTCCAGAAAGAATAGAAGTCATTAGCAGTAGTGAACACTGAATGTAAAGTGAATAGTCTATAGAGCTACAACAATAGGAACCCATTGCTGGCACACTAAACAATGCCGTATGGCTTTATAGGAATTACATTTGTGCTCTGAGAATACTATGAAAATATTGATGTTCGAATTGAATTTATATTTCAATGGGTCTCTGAGCTCAATTTGTCGCTTTTTTTCGCTAAAATATACCGCAATCCCGCTAAAAAGCAGATTAAACTCAAGTTTATTATTTCAGCGGGAGGCTCTAAGTGCTGTGTACAACACAACCAAATTATCCCAAGAAATAGCCTTTCACCCCCGTAATTCATTCCTTGTCCTTGCAGGCATGTATTCAACACCGCATTGTGCATTTCAACAAATACATCCATTACTGTATTCCACTGTAGGGGGAATTAGATGAAAACACGCTCATTTTCATTTCTGCCTCTGGAAAGATCTCAATTAATTTATTAGTCTATTTGAAGTTGCTGTGTCTGATGTACAGATAGAATATGGAGCATATTTGTATGTCCCATATATTATATGATTATGATAATAGTCCCGTAATAGCATGAAAGATGTCTGTCTGGAACATCACTGAAAGCCAAAGCATTCATGGCAACAAAATAGCAAAAAAAAAGACTGTTAATACAATGTAAAGGAAACAATGGCTGATACATAAAACTAATAAACACCGACAAACAGACGCACAGAAACCGTCGGGAATTGCAGGTCTAACAGCAAACAATGTACAATTAAAGGAGTTATCCAGATTTGCAACATTTAGGACTCATCCGTGGGATAGGATGACGATTGTAGGGTGCAGTCACATCTGCATTATGTAATCTGTTCTTCTGTTTGTATAATGAAATATTGTATCATTTTATAATATACTTTCTGCATCAATTCCTCACAGTTTTCTAGATCTCTGCTTGCTGTCATTCTGTTACTTCCAGTAGATAGAAATCAGTCCATGGTCATGTGATGGACACACAGGTGTTACAGTCACAGCTCAGTAATCTGATAACGAGCTGTACAGCTGTATGTTCATCACATGACCATGGACTGTCCATCACATGACCATGGACTTTCCATCATATGACCATGGACTGTTCATCACACGACCATAGACTGTCCATCACATGACCATAGACTGTCCATCACATGACCATGGGCTGTCCATCACATGACCATAGACTGTTCATCACACGACCATGGACTGTTCATCACACAGCCATGGACTGTTCATCCCATGACCATGAGCTGTCCATCACATGACCATGGACTTTCCATCATATGACCATGGACTGTTCATCACACGACCATAGACTGTCCATCACATGACCATAGACTGTCCATCACATGACCATGGGCTGTCCATCACATGACCATAGACTGTTCATCCCATGACCATGAGCTGTCCATCACATGACCATAGACTGTTCATCACATGACCATAGACTGTCTGTCACATGACCATGGACTGTTGATCAAATGACCATGGACTGTCCATCACACAACCATGGACTGTTCATCACATGACCATGAACTGTCCCTCCACTGGTGGCTAACAACAATACTACTCAGCTCTATTTGCCCAATGGGCTACCTCTATTATCCCCATAGATTTGTCACTGAATATGTTTTTATCTGTTTTAGCTGGACATGGACTTGAACTCATTGGTTTATGGCCTACAGCGCAGAAGTCCATTGTGGTTTACTTAGTGTCTCAGTTTATCAGAGCCAGGTTTGGCCATTGTCCCTGGTGTCTAGTGGCTTAGAGGGCTACCTGCTGATGTACAGTAGATTCCTGATGTCCAGTACTGTAGACTGTGACGTCAGTCATTGATGTTTGGTCTCCTGTTCTGGGTTCTCAGCATGAGGTCTACACACGTGGCCTCCTTATTATCGGTGCTTTTTGGGCTGAATGTTACATAACCCACATAATAAAGACAAAAGTAGGGTTTGGCACTTCCAAAAGATCATATGCTGCTGGTCTCCATCGAAATATCTATTTTTCCAGAATTGTTACCTGCCTATCCTGACTGATCGCTGGGACCTTACTGCTTGAACCCCTACCAATTACAAAAGTGGTGTTCCTGTGTCCTCTACCTTGACATGTGTTTCACGGGGGACACAAACCACCATTCTTTTGATCAGTGGTGGTCCTAGCTATTCTGTGGTCTGGTGATAAGTTATGATTCAGGGAAGACCCCATACTCTTAATTTTCTAATATGTACAACCACCACCACTACGTCCATTGTTTATAATGAAGTGATGTATTTGGCTCTCCCATTGAATAGAATGGGTTTCCTTGCTCTATCCAGCCTGCCACTCCATTCCTACCAGTTCCCCCAGCATTTGGACTCCCATGGTCAGCAAGTATACCTCAAGGGTAATGCGCTCAAACCAGGATATCCATTTATACAAAAGAGTATAATAAATTCATACGGAATGGCAGAAACTTTTTGGATACAGTGATACTTTGTATAACCTCCAGCTTCCACAATAAGGGATGTTGGTTTCTTGGATCCAGGTACATTAGGTTTCATGCCACCACTGTGTGCGGTCCAAGTCTAGCTTACTTAGGTCTGTGTGTCTGCTCCGGATAGGACCTGCTCTAAATATATCAGCACAGAACAGAAGCCTGGAAGGCCCCCGGGCTACACACTTAGTCTAAGAGCTACTCATGTACAACCCTCGGCACTCAAAGTCTTTGAAATGTCTAATTTGGACTTGTCAAAGAAAATTATTCAAAGTAGAAGAGGTAGAAACTTCCTGCCAAGTAAGCAGACAGTTACAGGCCACGATTTCCACGGTTCGGGCTTCTGCCTAGGACAGGTCCTTGAATTTCTGCATTGGAATGAAACGCACCAACAACAAAGCGGAAACTTTTACCTCCAGCGACTCGGATTTAATTGAAAAATAAGCAGTTGAACAGAGAGACAGGTACAAACAATCGCTAGGAAATTACCATGTCATATGTACTCCAGAATAAACTGCTTACAGCTACACAAAAGTAGGAGCGGAGAGAGGGCTGTTTTGGAGAGAGCTTAAATTTTAGCTTTTAGCGGGAGAGTCCTGCTGTGATAAATGTGTGTAGCTAGCACAATCCTGATTACAGCATGGAGGAATTGTAATGAGACGCCGCCTGCGAAGATACAATAACCTGCAGATACATAATATATTCCTGGTACTATACAAGACAACACTGCCATGCTATATAAATATCCCCGGCTCTGGTGCTTCCATTAGACGCCGCGCTTCATCTCTAGCTTTGAACCGTTACTATTGCTAAAACTTTTGTTGTTGTTATGAATGTGAATACGTAAAACTTTGTAGGGAAAATTGTCATCTCCACCAATGTCCTGAAACCTCCTGGAGTTCATCTCCTATGACAAATAAAATACAAACAGGGATGAGAGAGGAAGAGGTTGGCGCTTTTGTAGAATCTCCTTCTCAGTGTCTGTGTCATGCTGTGAGAGGGGAGTGGGAGGAGGGCATCGTGTTGTAGTTTCCCTGCCGAAGCTTGTATGGGAGGTTCAAGCTGTGAGAGTGAAGAGGAATAGTGTAGGGAAGTCTGGGATAAGTCACTGATAGAAGAGAGAAGGAAAACACGCAAAATAAGGAGGTGCGACACAATTTTCGGCATGTAAAATAACATGTACAACTGCCTAAGAAGGATAAGGTTTTTTGTTTTGTAACCATAGATATGGGGGTGAACCTGCCTTTTTCGCCGCCCGAGGCGAATGACAGAAAGTTCCCCCCCCCCCCCCCTGGGAGGAGGGGGCGGAGCAGAGCGAAGGGGGCATGGCAGAGTGGCGTTAGTAGGCAGAGAGCAGGCATGGAGAGGACCTGCTCTCTGCCTGAGCGTGAGGGGAGGCCGCTGCTCCAGCGGCCTCCCCAATCCACCGCTCGGTGACGGTGATGCTAAGCCAGTCCAGGACAGCTTGTCCTGGACTGGCTTAGGTAAGCAAAAATGCCGCCCTCCCCGGGGCCCTGGCATAGCGCCGCCTGAAGCGGTTGCTTCAGGTCGCCTCATGGGAGGTGCGGCGCTGCGTAGATATAATACCTGTAGTAAGCACAGTCAGATTTACCAATACGGTCTAAAATTTAGTGCAAAGTTAGGTTAGACAGTTTTACACTGCGTTCATGCCAGGGCTTGTACTCTGTATGGGGATTCCACTCTCTTCGCATTTTTCACCCTTTTCAGCTGGAATCCGAATAGAAACCTCGCGTGTCCTATTATAGTCTACGGGGTCCATGGATTTCTGTGGAGAACCCCTAGGGTTGAGCAATCGGGATCAGAAAAGATCGGATTCCGAGTAAATTTCACGATCGCGGAATTTTCCAACCTGATCTTTTACAGCGGGATCGAGGTCAGAGATTATTTCAAGATCAGCTCAACCCTCAAGAGACTTTTCCCATAGAGAAGCATTGACTAGGGTTGAGGATCGGGATCGGAAAAGATCGGATCCCGATCGGCGATCGAGTAAATTTCACGATCGGGATCGGCTGGAAAATGATCGGAAATTGGATTTTGAAATCGATCCTGAAATCTCAAGATCGGCTCAACCCTAGTAACCACTTTTTTAAGTGGATTAGGTTTCTATTTGGGGGGTACAAATGCGGAACGGAAACCCGAATGCTGTTGTGAATCTTACCTTATGCTCCATGCATGCAGATATGTGCATTCTTAGTGTGTTAGACATGTTTTGCACTGCATGGCCCATGTATTATCACGGGCACATGAGTCCAAGGCAAAACTGTGCACTGGCCCTATACCTGTATGTATTACAGTCCAGGCTCACTGAAGGATATGAATGAGGCATGCAAGACACACAGATATCATCTATCTGTCGTTCAACCAAGGACCTTGCAAATGAACACAGTCATGTGTATGTAGCCTTAAACTGTGCCAGATTTATCAGAGTCTCAAAGGGTCTCTAAGACCTGCATCTATCTAGAGAACGGGGCAATGGGAATGTGAGAGGACCGCACATGTGAGAGTCCCTACATTCATTTTTAAAGGGAGTCTGTCAGCAGGAAAATCAGTATCAGATGAATGACTGCACCTTGTGGGGCGGCTTTACACTTTCCATAGACATCTTTCTTATTCTACCATGCAATTTCAATTTCATGAAGATAAGGATTCTATTCTTATGCAAATTAGCTGACAGGGGATTTAGGGGCGTGTCTTCTCCTGCCAGGGTTTGTTATCTAGAACAGAGAGTGAAGCTCCAGTAGGAGAAGAAATGCCTATAAAACCCTGATTTTCATGAAAATGAAGCTGCATGGTACAATAGGAAAGACATCTTTGGAAAGTGTAGAAGCCACTGTACAAGGTATTGTCAATAGTCTGATACCAATTGTCCTACTGAAAGACTCCCAAAAATAGCTGAGCAGATTGCATTAGCCATATTTGGAACTCCTGTAAAAGTGAATCGAGGAACCCCATTGCAAACGCAGACATCTCCTATTCACTATATAATATTATTTCTGCACCTATCCACCATGCCAGTGCCCCATGACCTCCCAGGGATCTTCATAGTCTTCCAGACTGCAACTGAATATTGCACCAACACACAACAGATTGTGATCCATGATCATTGTGGATTCTCATTGTGTAATGTCATTTAATAAAATCACTCGGCTCCGCAGACTCAGCTCTGCTGTATATGAGTATGAATTGCATTTTCTAATCATTAATATGAACATCTGGGTAGCAGTCGGGCCTGCTGATGAAATACAGAAGGACAGAGGAGCTGCATAATGTATGCCACTGATATTCTAATTGGAGATCCTAACAAGGAGCCATGCTGCTCAATAAGTGATATGTCAGCAATCTTGTATCTGCCCGGCTCTGGCTTGTGTCATGTACAGGGAGGCAGCGTCATCCTATCTGGCTATGATTAGCTCTGGACAGGGCAGATTACTGCGCTCATTAACATCGCCCATAAGCTGAAGTGTAGCCTGGTAATTACTTGTAGAGTCCGACTCCTGGAAATGAGCAGTCGCTAGAGATGAGCGAACAGCGTTCGATTGAATATCCGGCCGTTCGAGGTATTCGTTCCCAATCGAATACCACGCTGCATAAGCAGTAAAAGTTTGCAGGAATACAGAGCAGTTACCTCCTGCTATATACGTGCAAACCAGCTTTTATTAGGGGTGTCCCCCACAAAATAGCAGGAATCCACAACAGTTACTTCTTTCTATATACGTGCAAACCAGCTTTTCAGGCAGTGTGTAACCCCAAAGCAGGGATACAGAGAAATTAGGTCCGGCTATGTACGCTCAATCCAGATATCCAGGGTGTGTACCCCCCAAAACCTACCTGGGAGACACCGAAATTCAGTCCGGCTATGTACGCTCAATCCAGTTTTTCACAGCGTGTAACCCTAAAACCTACCTGGGAGACACAGAAATTCAGTCAGGCTATGTACGCTGAATCCAATTTTTAAGGGTCTACCCCCCGAAGCTAAGTGGGAGACACCCATTCATTCAGTCAGGCCATGTATGGTCAATCCAATTTTTAAGGGTCTACCCCCCAAAAAAAAGTGTGATACACAGCAATTCAGTCACGCTATATCAGCTCAATCCAATTTTTTGTTCAATCCAGTATTGTTTGCTCTCCATGATGTGAACTATGCCTTTGTCTCTTGAAAAGCAACCCAACATGAAGTCAGCCATGTGTGCCAGTGTGTTACTTGGCATGACTTCACTGCCCCCAACTGTAAGAGTCACTCTCCATTTCCTCCATTTTCCACTCCCCTTTTCCACACCATCCGTGCTGAAGTAATGGGATGTACTGAACTTCACCCTCAAGCCTCGTGTGGGAGAGTGACATGAAATGCCACTTCATCCCCCTCGTCTTCCTCCGCAAGCCAACGGTGCGAAGATGAGAGGAGTGTGCTCTGAATGTTTTCAGCCTAGCAGAGGCTACTTTTCAATTAGGAAAATGGCTGCACTTTGACTAGTATATCAGGCACAATGGTGTAGGTTTCAAAGAAACATGGCACCAACAAGTTGAAAACGTGGGCCATGTGTAGACCATGTTTGAGTCTGGCAAGCTTCAGATCTGCTACCAGGTTCCGGCCATTATCACATATGCAAACATGCCTGGGCCCAGGTGCAGCGGGGAAAACCATATTGCCATATCATCCTGGATGGCATCCCTGACCTCGGAGGCACTGTGCTGTCTGTCCCCCAAGCTGATGAGCTTCAGCACTGCCTGCTGACATCTCCCCACACCAGTGGTACAATGTTTATAGCTTGTAGTTGGGGTCGAGGTTGCAGCGCAGGAGTAGGCTTTCAGAGAAACTCTGCCATTAATTTTGGGCTGGGAGAGGAGATAGGCCACCCCAGTTTGCACCCCCGGGCCCAGACTCCACTACATTCACTCAGCCTGTCATTAAAGATAAACAGCATCCCTGACCGCAGGCCCTTGTCAATGCATCGGTGATCAAGTGGACCTTGCAGCAAAGCGCAGACCTCTGGGCCCGACTGATGTTATGGGACACGTGCAGGCGCAAGGCAGGGACAGCACACCAAGAGAAGTAGTAATGGCTAGGCCCAGCATAGAGAGGTGCCCCAGCTGCCATCTGGTGATGGAAGGCCTGGGTATCCAGAAGCATAAACGCCAACATCTACAGGGCCAGCAGTTTTTAGATGAGGCCGTTAAAGGTTTGGGCATGTGGGTGGCTTGCGCTGTACTTCTGCCTGCAATGAAACACCTGAGAGATGGGGAGTGGCTGGGAGGAGGCGCATGATGGTGTAGGCCAAAAGGGCGGATGAGGATGAACACCCCAATGTGTCAGAGACAGATTTGTAGGTGTCCAGGCTGGTGTAAACAGTGGAAGAGGCAGTGTCCTGCGTTTGCTCTCTCTCTCACTGAGCACAGGGCTTGCCTTCTGAAATGACACTACATGCAAAAGGTGGTAAGGTTGCTCTTTTCAGAGCCCCTACTCAGTTTAGACTTGCAAAGTGTGCAAACTGTACTAAATTTGTCATGTAACTGGTGACACTAGGCACCTCAGTGGCGGTAGTTTGGCCAGGGGGTGCTGCTAGCCTCCTGTGTGACAATGAAATCATCTGCCACTTCGTCATCCTCCTCTTCCTCCATCAATATACACTGTGACTATACACTGACTATCCTGCTGGAATGGTTCTGCTCCTATGCCTGACTCCTCAGCGTACAATGCGTTATCCCTGATGGTGATGAGGGATTCTTGCATCACACACAGGAGTGGGATTGTTAAAATCAGTAATGCATCATCAAAGCTGACCCTCTTGGTGGACTCTTCAAAGACATAGAGAGATCTCGCATAAGTCTGGCAACATGGGCGAGTTTTGCATGAGTGGCTAGTACATGGAAAATCTTTGGCCTTGCTGCCTCTGGACATGCCTCTGCCTCTAGCCACCTTTTTTCCTGCTTAGCTCACCTCCACATCTACACTGCTTTCCCCGCTATACATCACCCCTGTCCATGCCTCTGCCAACTTTTTTGCTGCTTAGCCTGCCTCCATATTTACATATCATTTGTGCGATTTTTTTGACCTCCTGTACCAGAACAAATGATGAGATTTTTAACTTATACTGGGGGTCGAGGATTGCAAAAAAAAGCAGCTGGAAGCATTATCCGCTAGCCGTTGTAACACCTGTTCCTGGTGCTCGGGCCTGGTCTGCGTTGTACCCTGCACCCTGCTTAATGCAGCTGTCATATCAGCAATTGTGATGAGCGCATGCTAATGTTTCTTGTCCAGTGGAAAGGATGGGATAGGATTTCACATAAGTCTGCCACCCATGGAAACTCATGGTGCAGAAACTGAGGGAGCTGACTTTGATGAACCCTTGGGTTTTGGAGATGGAACTCCATCAAAGGTCTCTGCAGCTCACACACCCTGCTCAACATACGGTATCTAGGGTTTCAACTAGTTATCTGTCGGGAGATCTTTCCATCATCCTGTTAGAACCTTAAGTAGAATAAGCTGAGGCTTACTGGAGGAGTGGTAAAATAAAAAATACTGATACTTGTTCCCCAACATCTGCCGGTCCTCTTTGGACTTCTTCTTACAGCTTGTTTGAGGTCACAGCACCCAGGGAACACAGAGGCCTGTGTATGGACCTCACCTGGTTTGTGCCAACATCATAATACTTGCATCAAAGTGTCACAAGAATCTGGAAGAGGCCAGAAGGTGTGCACCAGATGCAGCGTGTGAACTCAAGAGAGGTGAAGGAAAGTATCAGCATTTTTTATTTTACCGCACCTTCCTGGGATTCTAAATATTATAATCTGAGGTCTGGGGAGACCGTAGGGATTACTGGGTAGTGAACATTGAAAATTTCTAGTTTAGCTGAACCCAAAATTTATGGTAAATTTGTATCAAAGGTGGCTTGTTACAAACCAGTTTGGACATTTCTAGTGGGGACACAACAGTCTCTACTGCCGGAGGACACTCTTTGGAGATGATCCGTTAAGCAATACCTTAGTAGTATTTGTGATCTCATCAACCCTCAACTAAAACTATGCAAGTCTACAAGGGTAGACAGTAAGAGCAAGAGCATTTTCTGACTTGTGGGTCATTACAGAAGTAAACCGGCACTTCAGTGCACTTTTAGGGTAAGTTCACAGGGAGTTTTTTGGTCCCGTTTTTGACGCTGAATGCAGCTCCAAAAACCGCCTCCCATTAAAATCAATGGGTTCCTTTTTCCATTAGCGGTTTGTTCCCTCTCGTGGAAAAAAGAAGCGACATGCCCTTTCTTGAGGCGCATCCGCCTCGTCACACTCCCTCCCAACTAGGCCCATTCCTTTGGGCCTAATCCGCAGCAGAATGCCGCAACTGGATGCCGGTGCACTGTTGTGAGAGGGGCTTTTTAGACCAGATTCTGACGCGGCTTCCCGTGTCAAAATTCGGGCCAAAAAACTCAGTGTGAAGTCACCCATAGGAAGCCATTGACTTAGTCAATGTCCGACCCCTTAGAGAGTCTTATGACTTAGCTAGAGATATTCGTATTTGGTATTGATTTGGTCAGTGGATTAAATTTAAGGCTTTGTGACCCGTTATAATCTCCCCAATATCCTGCTTTCAATAATAAGCCCAAGAACAATGACCTAAGTCTGTTTCTTTGTGATATTAGATTGGCCATGGTGGCCAGATCAGACACTGCGGTACTTTCCTTCCTTCATTTGGTTAATTCAATTAAATATTCTAAGCGACATAAATAACCATCCTGGGGTACCAGACGTGCCAGCAGCATTTTAAAGTAATTTCCTTTGATCTGGAAATGCACATAAAAGTCAATAGTGTTTAGAAGAAGAGTGATGTTGATATATTAATGCCATTAAGTGGGTCAACACTTCTTTTGTACTAGGGAAGTGATTTTTCGCCGTATCTTAATGGTTTATCTGATACATTGCATGTTTAAGGGCATTCATGTTATGTCATGGTGATTTCCCAGCTTTGATAAGGAGAGCCATTTATTTATCCGTGCAAGAACCTTTGTCTCCTCACTGTTTTTGATCTTTTTGCGGTTTACGGTAAATGCACTCTTTTGGAACAAATCTGTCTTTTTTTCCTGATTAAATATATAGATGGCTACTTTACATCTATAAGAAAGTAAACGATCTGCAATTTTTCTATATAAAATATATTACTATTGTGGGATCAATAATAAAACATCAGCCACCTTGGCCAAGAAAGCTTTTTGGATAACAAAAAACAGGTATTAATCATATTGCATAGGGCATACAGAACAGGAAGTTGGTGAGATGCAGTTTCAACCAATAAGGGCAGAGCAGGAAGTGATGTCAGAGAGGGAAGAGGTTTTGGAAACTTCTGCTGTACAGGTGTTACGGTTCTCTCTCTCTCTCTCTCTCTCTCTCTCTCTCTCTCTCTCTATATATATATATATATATATATATTTTTTTTAACTACAGAACTGCTAGGCTGCAAGACACTGCAGTGAGGTCCACAGGCCCAGGTGGGTGGCTGTATGTCTGAATGCAGACTACCAGTTAACTTCACTGGCAGAAATGTTAGTGCGGTTCAGGCTCCCAAGGATTAAACGTCACCATTGGTCAGCAAAACACAAAAAGACTCCTTTGACACCCAGGAGCTACAACACAAGTAGACAGATTACATAGGCTATTCTGATTCCCACTGGCTGAGCCAAGGAATCCTAACTAGATCCCTAAGCTGCTCCTGCCTTTCACTGGAACCTAGCCTTAACCACCTGTCTCAAGTATCTTTGTCAAAGTGTGAGCACCAGGCGTCGGCTCACACTATATAAAGGCTGGTCCCCGCCCAACAGGGGCGGTGGCCATGATATCACTGATCATGCTCAGTATGGGCAAAATGGGACAGCCTCAGTGTGGCTCCAAAATGTCTGAGCATGCTCAGTGGGACGAAAGCTGGACTTAGACTCCAGACTCTCTGCTGCATGATGCCGAGGGCGAGGGTTGGTTTGACCCGCAGGTGGCGCTGTGCGCCAGAACAGAAACCTGCAGGACCCAATCTTAACAACAGGTCAGCAATATGCAGCAGTATGTTACGGTCAGCAGGCTATCTTGAGATAAAACTAAAATAAACGATATCCTGTGGAGCCCAACTGGGCCCTGAACCGCAGGGCATACTGGTGTGAACAAGTTCCGATAGTTAGCTTCACTGCCAGGCTACACCACCAACTGAGTGCTCCCTATTAACTTAGAGGAAGCCGCAAATGAATACTAAAGTGTTAGTGGTTACTTCACTGCTAAACAAACACAAACAAGCTATGACCGTGTGGTCCCAGTAGCTTATTGGGCCGCACCCACCACATCCACCTGACTAAGGATTCTCACAATTCTATCTAAGGATGGAGATTTTCACTACCTACCTAACTAAGGAAGCTTGCTAACATAACCAATGTCTTGTACAGTCATGCACAATTTGGAATTGAGGCTAAGGCACCAGGCGAACAAACCGGTGCCTTGGGGTCTAAACAGCAAGCCCAGGTGCCCACGCCAGGTGCTCATAGGTTAGCACCACTGTCAGTCAGGAAACCGACCACGCCTATTGGCTGCAAGGGTATTAACCCCAGCTATGCTGGACTGAGCAATAACAGCGGAACAGGCTGCGACCCTGAACCCTTGGCCGCATCTGCCGCACAGACCTAACACAGTAGTTGTTGCTATCTATAACAGTGAGGGCCTATTGTGGATAAAGCATCTTGGCATCTTAAATTTTGGGAAACCGAATTAAAGACGTAATAACTAGGGATGTGTGAACCATCTCATAATGAGCTGGGTTGTTACAAGCTTTCCAATTTTGGGTGAACTCCATATCTTTGAGGTTCACTGCCTACAACTAATATAATAACCAAATGCTTAGAAGAGTTGCAGAACAGTAAAAACAACTCCGGGGCTCTGCTGCAGCGTCCATTCTTCTTTCTTGGCATCTGCTGGTTTCCTGGGTCAACATCATGGTGCTCTTATATAGAGGATCATGAAGTTGATAGTTCCTCGTGACTGCTGAGACTGGCAAATGAGTAAAAACATATTCATTTGGCATTAGAGATGAGGGAACAAGTTTGTGACAAATTTTCAAAACGTTTCAGGTTTGGCTGAACCCAAAAACTTTAAGGTTCACCACTCAGTAATCCGCTTGGGTCTCTGCAGTCTCCGAAGACCATTGTTCATCACAATGGACCCAGCTTCTCTAAGCTGTAGATATGACCTGTTATCACAGTGGGACTGTACTGGTGGACACCCATTTATTCTGAAGATACATTATTGGGAGTAATGGGTTGGTAAATTTGTATCCTATGATCCCAAAGTGGTAGATCTTTTCAGATCTTCTAGGATTGTTCCACCATTGGAGGACCAACCTCTTCCTGACCATCCTAGTTCTTCTGAATGGATGTATATTTTTGTGACTATATAAAGTGTTGCTCAGACATTGATGCTATCACTTGTCCTATTAGTTGTATTGTGATCCTCTGACTACATCTAATGCCATCAGTGAAACAAATAGATATAGGGCAGCATGAAAAACATTCCGCATTGTCTGGAACAAGTCACCCACCCGTTCCCTAGAATAACCCCAGAACATAAAATCAATCCGAAGAACAAATACTAGTGTGTCCCGTATCTCTGACTACAAGTATATATGAATCTGGATGAGGCGCACATTACAGAAATTCTCAATTAAACTGAAAGGCTCCTAAAAAAAACTAGACTTGCAAAAAGATCGAAACTTACCAAACATTATTCAATCACGATAGTTTGCTGTGAAATATTTATGCTGCGGATGGGGCTAGTACTTAGTGCGCCACAATCTAATTCATGAGATCCTATTGATTCTACACCTCATTTGTCATTACCTTCATCTCTTCTAAGGGGATATGAATTGTGCCTGTAATAAATAAATGCCGCCTTGCTGTTCCTGCGAGCCCAGGTGTTTGTCATGATTAGGATCTAACTTTCTCTTTAAAGTTATGCTCAACCTACGTAGTTACAGAGACTTCAGTATCCTTCACCTAACCTTGCAAACTAGTCAAAACTGGGACTATAAAAAATGCATAAAGTAAAGCTGACCATATGCACGAAGCACAGCCGTCATATCACAGATGGCTTCTAAGACTTAGTATATCTGTAAGGCTGAATTTACGGGCAAAGGGTTTGGGCGTATTTGGAGGCAGCTTTAAAATACTGTGAAGATCAACGGTGACGTCATGGCAAAAGTCAGTAGAAACCATTACAGTCCAAAATTCTATCCGGTTACAAATCAGAACCCAGAGTATAATAATTGTTTATGGTTGTCCACAGTGGGACATAATACTGTGTGCAGGGGTCACTATGGGGGATAATACTGAGTGCAGGGGCCAATAAGGGACATAATACTGTGTGCAAGGGCCACTATGGGGGATAATACTGTGTGCAAGGGCCACTATGGGGGATAATACTGTGTGCAGGGGCCACTATGGGGGATAATACTGTGTGCAGGGGCCACTATGGGGGATAATACTGAGTGCAGGGGCCAATAAGGGACATAATACTGTGTGCAGGGGCCACTATGGGACATAATACTGTGTGCAGGGGCCACTATGGGGATAATACTGTGTGCAGGGGCCACTATGGGGATAATAATGTGTGCAGGGGCCACTATGGGGATAATACTGTGTGCAGGGGCCACTATGGGGATAATAATGTGTGCAGGGGCCACTATGGGGATAATACTGTGTGCAGGGGCCACTATGCGGGATAATACTGTGTGCAGGGGCCACTATGGGGATAATACTGTGTGCAGGGGTCACTATGGGGATAATACTGTGTGCAGGAGCCACTATGGGATATAATACTGTGTGCAGGGGTCACTATGGGGCATAATACTGTGTGCAGGGGCCACTATGGGGATAATACTGTGTGCAGGGGTCACTATGGGGCATAATACTGTGTGCAGGGGCCACTATGGGGATAATACTGTGTGCAGGAGCCACTATGGGGAATAATACTGTGTGCAGGGGCCACTATGGGGGATAATAGAATGTGCAGGGGACACTATGGGGGATATTACTGTGTGCAGGGGCCACTATGGGGATAATACTGTGTACAGGGGCTACTATGGAGCATAATACTGTGTGAAGGGGCCACTATGGGGGATAATACTGTGTGCAGGGGTCACTATGGGGCATAATACTGTGTGCAGGGGCCACTATGGGGTATAATACTGTGTGCAGGGGCCACTATGGGGGATAATAGAATGCACAGGAATGCGTAGGAGGGGGTCGGTCAAGGTCTTCGGCGTCGGTGTCGGTCGGGGGGGGCCCCCATGTCAAAAGTTTGCCACGGGGCCCCGCCATTCCTAGTTACGCCACTGGTTTCACCTGAAACTTTGTTGGTTTGCCACCCATGAACCGGTAATGAATTTATTATATTGGTGGTGTCTTCATACCCCAGACTATAATATGTAGAGGCCCAGGGGAGGTGTAAAAAAAGAAAAAAATCACAAATAGTTATACCTGCCTTCTCTCACCTCTTCTGAGCCCCCTCATGACATTTGGTGTTCTCTCTGGGGACTCTTCTGGGCTTGTGGGAGATGTCGGTGCCCTATGGTCACCGGTGAGCCCTGCGATTGGGCCTTAGCAGTCACAAGGGGCCCACCGACATCTCGATACTCTGCTCACCCCATGTAATCATGTGGCATAATCTGGTAATATACTGTAGCCTAGTCAGAGTATCTCCTCTAAAAGGTGGAGGGACCCATCCCAGATCATGCCACCAGGTTTCCGGAAAACCAGACATTGATTTATAACAGGGGTAGGGAACGTACGGCTCTCCAGCTGTTGCAAAACTACAACTCCCAGCATGCATACTGGCTCTGCTCTTTTGGGAACTCCCATGGAAGTGAATGGAGCATGCTGGGAGTTGTAGTTTCACAGCAGCTGGAGAGCCAAAGGTTCCCTACCCCTGATCTATAAGGAGCTTCTTTTCAAATGGTAGCACTAGAGCAGGTTCTCCTGTTACACCAAGGAAACCGTATTTGCATATGACGTTCCCCCTGGAAAAGCTTTGTTTTTTGTTGACAATATTGCACAGTTTTTTCAGCCAAAGCCAAGAGTGGGTATAACAAGGAGATATATAAGAGCTGCCTTTATATTTCCCATTCCTTCTCAAGTCTCTCTTGGCTTTGGTGTAAGAAGTAAAAAAAAAACATCAAAACCTGCAACAAAAACTGTATCCGCAACGTGTAGCAGCCTGAGCCTGTAATTCACAGGTGTTGATGACTGCCAGGCGATCCTAGTGTTTTCCGAAAAGAAGAAACTGCAAAACAATGACAATACCAATAATGCCAACATGTTTGATTCTACCAAAATCATTACATGACCACTTCAGGACAAATCCAGGAAGCGAAGAGGCAACTAGGTTTGTCCTGTAACCCTGAGTCCGGTGAGACCAATTTGTGCTTTTGTTTTTTTTCTTGTGGCTGAAAGTAAGCCACACGTATAGTTAGGTTATTTCTTCTGTTTAGTTAGTTGCTCGGACGAGCAGCAATTTGTTTTATATTTGCCTAAAGTTAAGGCTGTATTTTGTTTTGCTCATTTGTGGCTGAAGTGAAAGTTTATTTATTTTACTGTTTCTTCTAAATAAACATGTTTGCTGCACAGTTCGTGTCCCTGACTTGACTGTTTACGTGATTGAGGGATGCAAGGCCCAAGGTAATGGGTAGGTGTAGACGTAGGGTCCCAACCCAAGTATAGATAAATGTAGAACGTCACACTTAAGGATGTGCCAATAACAATTTATTAGGGTAGAGTTAAACGTTTTTCGATATTTCAAATATCTTCTTCAGACTCTACATACAAAATAGAAATAAAATAAATTCAACAAAAATCGCATTCGCATTGATGTAGCACAAAACAATAAACAAGATTGCAAAGTACAAGAGCCAAACAAAAATTGGTGCACACACGAGCGTAATGTCCAATGTTGAGTGGATGTATATATAGATATCTCTTCTAGGATCAGAGAAAATTCAGGTGAGAAGCCTAGATGATACAGAAGGTTAAAGAAAAGTCTTCCGGGTATAAATAAAACAAGAGGCGTATACAAAATGATCAAAGTAACCAAAATGATAAGGGGTAGAGAAAGGCTACATGTATAATAAGCTCTTGTATAGTAAGGAGAAATGTATAGTTGTAGTAAAATATGACATAAAAGTACCTTCAGTTCAAAAGTAAGGTCCTATTCAGGATGATCCTGGGTATAATTAGTAACAGCTCTGTGAATCATATTAGAGTAATATAAGTGACAACCAATGTCATGTGAAGTCACCCAATAAAGTAAGGGTTAACCACTCTTAGTGGTTCTAGGTCATACATACTACTGTTCCCATCCGGGTAGTGAAAAACAATAATCATATGTGGCATACTACACATGCACAGAGAAGTCAGGAGCATCCTTCCGTTACAATATTAGCCCGTTTAAGGGTTAATGAATCTTACCTCCGCATCGGGAGCCTGCAGGGTCCGCTATATTCAAGACTTAGGGTAGTGGGTGTTGTATTGGCGCCAAAATAGAATGCCGTCCGGCTGTGGTAACAGGCGTGCCGTACTGGGGCTCGCGCCGGCTATTTAAAGGGAACCGGAAGTAAATGTCATCTGCGTAGGCCTATGGAAAGTGGCCGGCTGATGATGCTGGTGCTAGAGCGCATGCGCTCTCTAAAAAACTTGCTGGTATCGCGAGAGTATGGCCGAAAGGGAACCGAGCCGTCTCTCTCACTGCATCGCGGCAAAGCGCTGAAGTGCGCATGCCTAGAAAATGCCGTACCAATGCTCATGTGAGGAAAGCCGTATGTATCGGCAAAGTACAAAGCTTGTACAGGAAGACAGCAGCTGGAGAGCCAAAGGTTCCCTACCCCTGATCTATAAGGAGCTTCTTTTCAAATGGTAGCACTAGAGCAGGTTCTCCTGTTACACCAAGGAAACCGTATTTGCATATGACGTTCCCCCTGGAAAAGCTTTGTTTTTTGTTGGCAATATTGCACAGTTTTTTCAGCCAAAGCCAAGAGTGGGTATAACAAGGAGATATATAAGAGCTGCCTTTATATTTCCCATTCCTTCTCAAGTCTCTCTTGGCTTTGGTGTAAGAAGTAAAAAAAAACATCAAAACCTGCAACAAAAACTGTATCCGCAACATGTAGCCTCAGCCTGAGCCTGTAATTCACAGGTTTAGATGACTGCCAGGCGATCCTAGTGTTTTCCGAAAAGAAGAAACTGCAAAACAATGACAATACCAATAATGCCAACATGTTTGATTCTACCAAAATCATTACATGACCACTTCAGGACAGATCCAGGAAGCGAAGAGGCAACTAGGTTTGTCCTGTAACCCTGAGTCCGGAGAGACCAATTTGTGCTTTTTTTTTTTTTTTTTTGTGGCTGGAAGTAAGCCACACATATAGTTAGGTTATTACTTCTGTTTAGTTATTGCTCGGACGAGCAGCAATTTGTTTTATATTTGCCTAAAGTTAAGGCTGTATTTTGTTTTGCTCATTTGTGGCTGAAGTGAAAGTTTATTTATTTGTCTGTTTCTTCTAAATAAACATGTTTGCCGCACAGTTTGCGTCTCTGTCTGGACTGATTAGATCCAGACTCCACACCATTGCTAACTCCCCCACAATATATATATATATATATATATATATATATATATATATATATATATATATATATATATATATATATATATATACCTATAGATTGCAGGCAGTGTCCTCTATACCAGTTATTCAATGTCCAGCGCCATGAAAATAATAATGTCCAGCTCAGTAGAATTAATGGTGCTCTTTAAATGTATTATTATCAATATTATTATTATTATTATTATTATTATTATTAATAATAATAATATAACATTATTATTATTATTATTATTATTATTATTATTATTATTATTATTATTATTATTATTATTATTGTTATTATTATTAATAGTATTATTATTATTATTAATAATAAATAATAATAATAATAATAATAATTTGGCATGGATATATTACCAGACACTGTCTTTCACCTCATACCCACCCACTTGGCATTAGAATACAAACTACTTACCCATATCTGAGTTGTTTTGTTTTGTATCGGATTGTATCTGTTCCTTTATTTTACATGCCCCTATGTGTCCATGGATTATACAACGCAACACAATGTCCACACAATGAGATTCACACTTTTCTCAAGAAGTCCCTCTACAGTAATGAAGGTTGAAGCTCAAACCTATCTCTATGTAGGAAAGCTTTAGTTTCTCGAGGTGAATGTCACTCAAGCTGATATTCCTTATAAGCTTATAGGGAACTCATACAAAAGAAAATCTTCATTAATAGCTCCCATTTGATTAGCTGATTGAACAAACTGAGGTCACAAGATATTAGAGAATGTTCAGTTTCTTCATCTTCATGACTGTAATTTACGACCAGCTGAAAAGGAGACAGAAGTTTAACCCAATATATAATGTAAAATCCATGAAGAATTGAGGTCTGAGTTCTCCTATACATTGTAACAATTAAATTGTATCACCAATCACCATCATTTCACTGCAGACAACATAATGTCTTCTATATTAAAACATACAATTATCTATAGCCATGTATGGGAGAGTCCAGTGTATTAGGATACATTAGAAAGTCTATGACGGGAATGAGGAGTAATGATTGATGATGAACTAAATTATAGATCTCAATCCCAATCTGCTACGTCCAAAACCAACAAGAGATTGTCCTGTATAAGGAAAGGCATGGCTTCTAGAGAAGAAAATACTCTCTTTGACATGCATGGTCTGCTTAGACACTAGGTCTTGAGTAGAATCGGTGACAAATCCAAAAATGTTGGGTTTAGCCAAATTTTTGGAAAATTTTCTGTAGAGAACAAAAGCAGTAATGGGGATGTAACATACAAGTACTGCTTGCTCTTCCTTCTTAGGATCAGTAGCAGCCCCAGAGGTCATCCCTAAGGATATGACTTCAGTTTATGAGATGAGAAACCCCTGTAATATATTTGGCAATGTTCTTCAGTGGACTTTCTTTAAAACCCTACTTATCCAAGTCAATAGTCATAAAACACTTCCAATAATATAATACTACACACTAAACATTGAAGATTCTGCAGTAAGCGCACAATAAAAGACTAGTCTGCTCTGCTAAATTTCCTAAAACACAATGTGAGGACACAATCAATATAACATTTAGAAAAAAAGGCTAATGACATGGCCGACATTTGGACAATTGATCCAAATAAAAATGAACTTGTAGAATTAATGATCGTTTACTACATACTTATTTCTCTTTTTCTACACAGATCAATTTTCTAAATAATCTGAAATGACCTACAGTGAGATCCAATAAAATATTATTGTCCAGGCATCACTTAAAATTCTTATATATCAAGAATTTTCTTTAATGCTACAAGGAGATTAGATTTCAAGGATGGCTGACCTCAAACAGCCCATGAGGAAAATCGACTGAAGACTAGTGACTGTAGAAATGTAGAAGAGACAAATCTCAGTGTAGCGTCTCGTAGAGAGCCCAGGCCACATACAGACCTAGTGTTGTAAGCTAGTCTATGGCAGGCTACACTATATGGTGACTGTATTACAAAAGGAAATAATATAGTACACAATAGTGAAAGGGGTGTTTCCATTAATATTGGTGACCTATGGTTAGGATAGGTCGTCAATAGCATATTAGTGGTAGTTCGATTCCCGATACCCCATTGATCAGATGACCACTTGGCTTGCTGAACACTAGATCAAATACAGGGCCCTTACCTGTGTATTGGACATGCCTGGCCTATAGTACTTATACCACTACTACTACTACCACTACTACTACCACCACCACTACTACTACCACTACTACTACTACCACTACTACTACCACTACCACTACTACTACTACTACTTACCACTACTACTACCACTACTACTACCACTACTACTACTACCACTACGAGTAATACTACCACCACCACTACTACTACCACTACCACTACTACCACTACTACTACCACCACTATTACTACTACCACTACTACTACCACTACCACTACTACCACTACTACTACCACCACTATTACTACTACCACTACTACTACCACTACCACTACTACTACTACTTACCACTACTACTACCACTACCACTACTACTACTACTTACCACTACTACTACCACTACTACTACCACTACTACTACCACTACCACTACTACTACTACTACTTACCACTACTACTACCACTACCACTACTACTACTACTACTTACCACTACTACTACCACTACTACTACCACTACCACTACTACTACTACTTACCACTACTACTACCACTACTACTACTACTACTTACCACTACTACTACCACTACTACTACCACTACTACGAGTAATACTACCACCACCACTACTACTACCACTACTACCACTACTACTACCACCACTATTACTACCACTACTACTACTACTACCACCACTACGAGTAATACTACCACCACTACTACTACCACTACTACTACCACTACTACTACCACCACCACTACTACTACCACCACTATTACTACCACTATTACTACCACTACTACTACTACTACCACCACTATGAGTAATACTACCACCACTACTACTACCACTACTACTACCACTACTACCAAGCATCAATAGGCTTAGGTAATTCTGGTGTCTATGTATTATCAGGGTTTCCCATGAGTCGATAAATCCCTACAATGTAGTGATTGTGAATATCTATGTACTTGTGAAATTAACATGAATTACTCACATTTGCATTTTTTGGTACTTTTTTGTCATCTAATTGTCCATGGTCATGTTGCTTGTTTTTAACTGTGAGCTTTCAGTTTAGGAACACCATGCTTTGCAGGATACACTAAGCTAGACTGCCAGAATATACCAAGGATGAGCGAGCCAACTCAGTTAGACCCGGATTTGACTGAAACCCAAAACTTTTGAGAGTCATCATCCATGGAACACTATTATAGCCTGGGGTCTCCTCAATCACCAAAGTATATGTGGCCCAGGGTAGGTGAGTAAAATTAACTCCTATCCTCACCTTGCATCAGTCCTCTTGGGCATTGGATGGTACCCCACCGCCCTCTTCATGCCTCTTTTGGTCTATGGTTTGCATCATGTGCCATGGGGTCACCTCTGAGGCCTTTGATTGGGCCGCCTCATACTGATGTCATAACATTATGACGGTGTGGGATCATGGGAACTGCTGTACACCACAAGGATGCCCAGGAGAGGTGAGTCAAGGTGAATACTACTCTCTGTTATCTTAACTCGCCTCCTCTGGTCCTCCACTTACTATAATATTATAATAATAGAACTTCTGGTCGTGAAAAACATGTTTGGCCAGAAAAAACATCGGAGAGATGAACCTCACAAATATTTGTGGAGAAGAATCTCATGAGGTTCACCGTCTCTCCAAATAACCAAACATTAAGGTACTGATGATGTATTACTAGGGTTGAGGATCGATTTTGAAATTCGATTTACGATCATTTTTCATTTGAACCCGATCTCGATCCCAATTCCGATCCCAATGCAAGTCAATGGGATTTTTTTTACTAATCGGAGATCGGATTTTAAAAACAATACTATTCACTATACAGCATGGAATCTAACAATTGAACGCTTCAATTGTTAGAATCCAGGCTGTGTAGTGATTTTTTGTATCACTAAGTAGCCAGAGGATTTTTTTTTTAAATCCTCTGGCTACTTAGTTCCCCCTGGTGTCCACTTACCTGCAGAGATGGCTGGTCTGGTGCCCGGTGTTCTCGTTCTTCTTCGTCTCGCTGCCCCCACCTCCCAGGTTAGGAGAGTGTGGGCGGGTACTGGGAGGGGAGACGTCACGTCTCCCTGCCCTATACCCCCCCTCACTCTCCTAAGCCACAAGCCCCGCCTTCATCCTAGCTCTTTAACACTAACCTGGGAGGTGGGGGCAGCGAGACGAAGAAGAACGAGAACACCGGGCACCGGACCAGCCATCTCTGCAGGTAAGTAGCTAATAGAGATGTTAGCTAGTCTCCCATTAGAATGAATGGACGCAGCCAGCGTGCAGGGGGTTAAGGCTGTGTGCCGGCTACTTCCATTCATTCCTATGGAACCGCAGCGGAGCCTTCACACTGAGTATACGCTCCGCTCAGAATGAGCGGAGTGTATACTCAGTGTGAAGGCTAACATTGTTAGCTTTTCCCACAATGCTTGGCCAGTAGCAAAGCATTGTGGGAAATAATCACCGATCTTGATCCCACCTAAAAAGATCGTGTTCGGAATTCCGATCGCGATCATGAAATTTTCTCGATCGCCGATCGGAATCCGATCTTTTCCGAACACGATCGCTCAACCCTATGTATTACGTGTATATACTGTAGTACCTGCAGAGAGGTTGGCTACAATCCCAGTAACATCTAAATGGCACACGTCACCTGATTTTTATCATTGGATTGAATTGCTCTATAAAAACATTGAGATTCATTGCATAGATCTGAAATAAAACTCTACATTTTAAAACAACGTGATGAATTATAAATTTGTCAAGTTGACGTATATTACATTAAACAAGCAATGTCAAAGAGGCACGCAGAAACTTTGGTTGTACATAGAATATGTTTGACAGATATCCTCTGGTTACTCGCTCTGGGCATATGTTTCTATGCTCCATTTCATTTCCCTTCTGACATATAGTGCAGGGAAGTGAAGGTCTGGGTAGAAGACCATGCACAAGCACAAACAACATATTAAGGTTGCAAAGTAGATTTTCTTTGTCTGTTTTAAATATGTTGGAAAAGCCAACAATATGTTAGGAAACCCCAAGAGAACATGGATTGCAGATGGAGTCTACGACATGGATGATGACATTCACATATTGATGTCTTAAAGATCTTTTCTAGAATAGTAAAAATGGTCAATACCCTCAGTAATAGGATGTTTGACTTGGTCAAGAACAAGGGTCAATTCTAAGGAGGTGGAGGAAGATAAGCAGGCGCCATATCTCTCTGGTATCCATGTGACCACCTTTAACGGTCAACAGATTTGGTCAAAGACTCACATTTTGCAAACATGTAACAACAAGCTAACAAAAGCCTAGATGGGTTGCAACCATTGGTTGGCCAAATACAGACACATGTAACATCAACAATGTTTTTTTTTCCAAACTTGGTCATCTCCTGTCACTCATCTTGGGATGTTGAGTTACGAGAAAATTTAATGAAGTGCACAGCTATACTAGAGACAGGCAAACCAACTTTCTTCATTATGAATTTTCCAAAAATTTCAGGTTGGGTGAGTGCAGACGTCCAATCACAGTCCTCAGCCATGACCTGTGGCCGATGATGTTGACTACTGAGGCCTGACCACAGGCATCAGTGATGAAACGGGGGCTGGAAGACATGGCAGACAGCAGGGAAGAGTGGGGCCTCTTGGGGACAAGGAAAGATGAAGAAAGATGAGTGTTTTTCTTTATTTTTATACACCCTCACACATGCAGCCTCAGATATTTTAGCATACGATTGATAAGTATCCTTTTTCAGCTATTGGCCTCCTCTTTCCCCAACTCAACCTGAAATATTGTGCAGGCGCAGCTTCAACCAGTTCTGCTGCTGCACCTGCAAATGGAAAAAACTAATTTGGTCAAGTGCTTGCTCGCTCACCTGCTCACTACTCTGACTCCCCTCTGTCGTACACTGAGCTGGCTGTATGAGTGCTCCGACTATTGAGTGTGAGAGGGGTGCATGCGCAGAAGAACACAAGATACTGGCAGGGCCAGCCATAGCTGCACCTATATGAGATTTCAGGCCCAGATGGGGAGAGTGGAGGATGAGAGCTGACATGGGGGGGCGAGGTAGTGCCAAAATAACTGCTCAGGCTGCACAACTAGAAAGTAGAAGTGTCCACCCAACATGACTAGTTCAGGTACATTTGTATACTCCAAAATGGATTTTTAAAGGTGTTGCTAAACGATTGGCACGGACACAAACTCCAAGATGTCAGTCCAAAATGTTGTACATTTTGTACAGAGGTGCATTCAGCAAAAAACAAAAATAAAAAATAAACACCAGCCCGGCTGGACTCTAACTAAACAAAAGTTGGTTGCTTCACCTACAGTAAGCCTCTGTGTGCAGTATCTAGAAGCATTGGGAACCAGTTTAGTCTTATTTCTTTCTTTCTTGGTCCTCTCACGCAACAGGTTTTTAGTTCAAACAGTCAGGAACATCTCAAGCAGTAAGAACTTCCTTGGTGGCTTTCCAGCCAAGCTCTTACCCAGTGACTTCTTATGCCTTGCGAACAAAGACAATCTGACAAAGTTGGGTTCCTGCAGGACAGTCCACAACGTGTGGACTGGAGGAGATGAGAATGAGAAGACCCACTACCAATCTACCTGCCATTCCCTAAAAATCCAGCCCAATGCACGGCACTGAGATGACCAAGCTGTTTTACTGAAAAACAAACTTATCTGGATTTTCACCTCCTAAGCCATTTGGGTGAGATGTGCATCCCCTCCAGTATTATCTCAGCCACCGGCTTACAAAGGGTACAACTTTGCTTTTTACAAACATGCAGCAGCTACTGCAACTGGGGGGTCATAAAAAGACATTAAAAGACCTGATAGGTCGCGTAGGTCATGTTTAGCCTGGTGTGGGATCAGACCCAAATGGTTTCTGCCCCCTTCGCCTCTCCTTTAGTTGTGGAAGTCTTTACCAATGCAAAATTTTTACCTAATCTGTGTAAAGAAATATTTCCTCTAAAATGCAGCTAAATTTGGTTTTATACACAAATACTAGACATACCAACTTTTTTTGATGCTTTACTAGAATTACATTTTCATTGGAGCCGCGCAGTATTTTAAGCCACTACAACAAAACATATTGTAATAAAAGCCTAAGGCCCCACCAGGCGGCTTACAAAGCAAACCCTGACAGATTCTTGTATTTCTGTAATGAAAAGCCAGAGGCGCTTACAGAAAAATGATCTGAGTTAATATTGTTAACTTTTTACTCTGTGCAAAACCAAAACTTTTTATTCAATGAGAAACTGATGGAAACTCTTATCCAATATTGTTACATTCCTTATAGTCAGACAAGAGGAAAGAAACCAGGATCCAAGAGTAATAAGAGTAATAGGGCTCCTGGGCATCAAAGGTCATAGGTCCTCAAAAACCACTAAAGCTGTGATACAGCTATGTCAGCGCTTACCTTAGCTTCAACTCGGTTAAAGGGGTTGTCCAGGCTGTGGGATTTTATGACCTTTCCTTAGGATAGACCATAAATAGCTGATTATTGGGGCCAACAGCAGGTGCAAGCAACAATCAATTCTACGTGGACACTTCTGAAGTCCATCTTATACACAAACTGGACAGAAGTAATAACAATGTTGCAGATCAGGTCTCACTTAAGTTAATGGTAGCTGAGCTGTAGCATCAGCACCCAGCCACAATACAGGGACCCCTCACAATCAGATATTTATAGCCAAGCAACCTATCCATAAAACATAGTGTATAACACTGTCAGGGCTCCTAGGAACCTATCTATAAAACATAGTATATAACACTGTCAGGACTCTTAGGAACCTATCTATAAAACATAGTGTATAACACTGTCAGGACTCCTAGGAACCTATCTATAATACATAGTGTATAACACTGTCAGGGCTCCTAGGAACCTATCTATAATACATAGTGTATAACACTGTCAGGGCTCCTAGGAACCTATCTATAAAACATAGTGTATGACACTGTCAGGGCTCCTAGGAACCTATCTATAAAACATAGTGTATGACACTGTCAGGGCTCCTAGGAACGTATCTATTAGAGATGAGCGAACACTAAAATGTTCGAGGTTCGAAATTCGATTCGAACAGCCGCTCAATGTTCGTGTGTTCGAACGGGTTTCGAACCCCATTATAGTCTATGGGGAACAGATACTCGTTAAGGGGGAAACCCAAATCCGTGTCTGGAGGGTCACCAAGTCCACTATGACACCACAGGAAATGATGCCAACACCTCTGGAATGACACTGGGACAGCAGGGGAAGCATGTCTGGGGGCATCTAACACACCAAAGACCCTCTATTACCCCAACATCACAGCCTAACAACTACACACTTTACACACTCAATACCACCTCTCTGACAGTAGGAAAACACCTTGAAACATGTGTATTTGGCACTTGCAGTGAGGAGAGCTTGTCACCAGCAGTGAATTTGGCCCTTGTAGTAAGTTGAGGTTGGCACCAACATTTGTTTTGAAAATCAGGGTGGATTGAGCCTCTAACCAGCAGAGTTTGGGCAAATTCATGGTGGAGGGAGCCTCTAAAAACCCCAGTTTGGACCAATTCATGGTGGAGGGAGCCTCTAAAAACCCCAGTTTGGACCAATTCATGGTGGAGGGAGCCTCTAAAAACCCCAGTTTGGACCAATTCATGGTGG
Source organism: Leptodactylus fuscus (assembly GCF_031893055.1). Lineage (NCBI taxonomy): Eukaryota > Metazoa > Chordata > Amphibia > Anura > Leptodactylidae > Leptodactylus > Leptodactylus fuscus. The sequence continues at coordinate 13,113,492 of NC_134266.1, forward strand.
AGGGAGCCTCTAAACAGCCCAGTTTGGACCAATTCATGGTGGAGGGAGCCTCTAAAAACCCCAGTTTGGACCAATTCATGGTGGAGGGAGCCTCTAAACAGGCCAGTTTGGGCAAATTCATGGTGGAGGGAGCCTCTAAACAGGCCAGTTTGGGCAAATTTATGGTGGAGGGAGCCTCTAACCAGCCCAGTTTGGACCAATTCATGGTGGAGGGAGCCTCTAAAAACCCCAGTTTGGACCAATTCATGGTGGAGGGAGCCTCTAAAAACCCCAGTTTGGACCAATTCATGATGGAGGGAGCCTCTAAACAGCCCAGTTTGGGCAAATTCATGGTGGAGGGAGCCTCTAAACAGCCCAGTTTGGACCAATTCATGGTGGAGGGAACCTCTAAAAACCCCAGTTTGGACCAATTCATGGTGGAGGGAGCCTCTAAAAACCCCAGTTTGGACCAATTCATGGTGGAGGGAGCCTCTAAAAACCCCAGTTTGGACCAATTCATGGTGGAGGGAGCCTCTAAACAGCCCAGTTTGGACCAATTCATGGTGGAGGGAGCCTCTAAAAACCCCAGTTTGGACCAATTCATGGTGGAGGGAGCCTCTAAAAACCCCAGTTTGGACCAATTCATGGTGGAGGGAGCCTCTAAACAGCTCAGTTTGGGCAAATTCATGGTGGAGGGAGCCTCTAAACAGCCCAGTTTGGGCAAATTCATGGTGGAGGGAGCCTCTAAAAACCCCAGTTTGGACCAATTCATGGTGGAGGGAGCCTCTAAACAGCCCAGTTTGGACCAATTCATGGTGGAGGGAGCCTCTAAAACCCCCCAGTTTGGACCAATTCATGGTGGAGGGAGCCTCTAAAAACCCCAGTTTGGACCAATTCATGGTGGAGGGAGCCTCTAAACAGCCCAGTTTGGACCAATTCATGGTGGAGGGAGCCTCTAAACAGCCCAGTTTGGGCAAATTCATGGTGGAGGGAGCCTCTAAACAGCCCAGTTTGGACCAATTCATGGTGGAGGGAGCCTCTAAAAACCCCAGTTTGGACCAATTCATGGTGGAGGGAGCCTCTAAAAACCCCAGTTTGGACCAATTCATGATGGAGGGAGCCTCTAAACAGCCCAGTTTGGGCAAATTCATGGTGGAGGGAGCCTCTAAAAACCCCCAGTTTGGACCAATTCATGGTGGAGGGAGCCTCTAAAAACCCCAGTTTGGACCAATTCATGGTGGAGGGAGCCTCTAAACAGCTCAGTTTGGGCAAATTCATGGTGGAGGGAGCCTCTAAAAACCCCAGTTTGGACCAATTCATGGTGGAGGGAGCCTCTAAAAACCCCAGTTTGGACCAATTTATGGTGGAGGGAGCCTCTAAAAACCCCAGTTTGGACCAATTCATGGTGGAGGGAGCCTCTAAACAGCCCAGTTTGGGCAAATTCATGGTGGAGGGAGCCTCTAAAAACCCCCAGTTTGGACCAATTCATGGTGGAGGGAGCCTCTAAAAACCCCAGTTTGGGCCAATTCATGGTGGAGGGAGGCTCTAAACAGCCCAGTTTGGGCAAATTCATGGTGGAGGGAGCCTCTAAACAGCCCAGTTTGGGCAAATTCATGGTGGAGGGAGCCTCTAAAAACCCCAGTTTGGACCAATTCATGGTGGAGAGAGCCTCTAAAAACCCCAGTTTGGACCAATTCATGGTGGAGGGAGCCTCTAAAAACCCCAGTTTGGACCAATTCATGATGGAGGGAGCCTCTAAACAGCCCAGTTTGGACCAATTCATGGTGGAGAGAGCCTCTAAAAACCCCAGTTTGGACCAATTCATGGTGGAGGGAGCCTCTAAACAGGCCAGTTTGGGCAAATTCATGGTGGAGGGAGCCTCTAAACAGGCCAGTTTGGGCAAATTTATGGTGGAGGGAGCCTCTAACCAGCCCAGTTTGGACCAATTCATGGTGGAGGGAGCCTCTAAAAACCCCAGTTTGGACCAATTCATGGTGGAGGGAGCCTCTAAACAGCCCAGTTTGGACCAATTCATGGTGGAGGGAGCCTCTAAAAACCCCAGTTTGGACCAATTCATGGTGGAAGGAGCCGCTAAACAGCCCAGTTTGGACCAATTCATGGTGGAGGGAGCCTCTAACCAGCAGAGTTGGTGGAAATCAGGGTGGAGGGAGCCTCTAACCAGCAGAGTTGTGGGAAAGCAGGGTGGAGGGAGCCTCTAACCAGCAGAGTTGGTGGAAATCAGGGTGGAGGGAGCCGCTAACCAGCAGAGTTGTGGGAAAGCAGGGTGGAGGGAGCCTCTAACCAGCAGAGTTGTGGGAAAGCAGGGTGGAGGGAGCCTCTAACCAGCAGAGTTGTGGGAAAGCAGGGTGGAGGGAGCCTCTAACCAGCAGAGTTGTGGGAAAGCAGGGTGGAGGGAGCCTAGTATTAGCAGAATTGTGCAACGCTTATGGTGGATGAGTATGAGGATGCGGAGGAATTGGAGAGGTTGAGTACAGACATGGAGTTTCATGTTGGGGTGCTTTACACAGGTGGGCCCAAAAATGAAGGCTCTATCCAGTGGTGGTTCATTTTTATCAAAGTGAGCCGGTCGGCACTCTCAGCTGACAGACGGGTGCGCTTGTCAGTGATGATGCCACCGGCTGCACTGAACACCCTCTCAGATAGGACGCTGGCGGCAGGACAGGACAGCACCTCCAAGGCATATAGGGCAAGTTCAAGCCACAGGTCCAACTTCGACACCCAATACGTGTAGGGCGCAGAGGGGTCGGAGAGGACAGGGCTGTGGTCGGAAAGGTATTCCCGCAACATGCGCCTATACTTCTCACGCCTGGTGACACTAGGACCCTCCTTGGCGGCACTTTGGCGAGGGGGTGCCATCAAGGTGTCCCAGACCTTAGACAGTGTGCCCCTCGTTTGTGTGGACCGGTGAGAACTTGGTTGCCTACTGGAGGAACTGCCCTCCCTGCCGCCAACGTCACATGCTGGAAACATCTCCATCATATTCTGCACCAATTGCCTGTGGCAAGCATTGATGCGATTGGCCCTCCCCTCTACCGGAATAAAAGACGAGATGTTGTTTTTATACCGGGGGTCAAGGATAGCAAAGATCCAGTACTGGTTGTCCTCCATGATTTTGACAATACGCTTGTCGGTTGTAAAGCACCCCAACATGAACTCAGCCATGTCTGCCACAGTGTTAGTTGGCATGACTCCTCTGGCCCCACCGGAAAGTTCAATCTCCATTTCCTCCTCATCCTCCATGTCTACCCATCCGCGCTGCAACAATGGGACGATTCGAAGTTGCCCGGAAGCCTCCTGTATCACCATCACATTATCGGACAACTCTTCTTCCTCCTCCTCCTCCTCCTCCTCCTCCTCCTCCATTAAACGCAGTGAAGCGGACAGATGTGTGGACCTACTCTCCAGCTGTGACGGATCGGATGCTATCCCTAACTCCTCTGTGTGATCTGAGTTATCCCTGATGTCAATCAGGGATTCTCTCAGAACACACAAGAGCGGGATTGTAAGGCTCACCATCGCATCCTCAGAGCTCACCCTCCTTGTGGACTCCTCAAAGACCCGTAGGATGTCACAAAGGTCTCTCATCCATGGCCACTCATGGATGTGAAACTGAGGCAGCTGACTTTGTGGCACCCTAGGGTTTTGTAGCTGGTATTCCATCAAAGGTCTCTGCTGCTCAACCACTCTATTCAACATCTGAAACGTTGAGTTCCAGCGTGTGGGGACGTCGCACAAAAGCCGGTGTTGTGGCACATGCAGGCGTTGCTGGAGAGATTTTAAGCTAGCAGCGGCTACTGTCGACTTGCGAAAGTGGGCGCACATGCGCCGCACTTTCACCAGTAGCTCTGGAACATTGGGGTAGCTCTTTAGGAAACGTTGCACCACTAGGTTGAAGACGTGGGCCAGGCATGGAACATGTTGGAGTCCGGCAAGCTCCAGAGCTGCTACCAGGTTCCGGCCGTTATCACAAACGACCATGCCTGGGCCCAGGTGCAGCGGCTCAAACCATATTGCCGTCTCATCGAGGAGGGCATCCCTCACCTCGGAGGCAGTGTGCTGTCTGTCCCCCAAGCTGATCAGCTTCAGCACAGCCTGCTGACGTCTACCAACGCCAGTGCTGCAACGTTTCCAACTCGTAGCTGGGGTCAATCTAACAGCGGAGGAGGAGGCGGTGGCGGAGGAGGAGGCGGTGGCGGAGGAGGAGGCGGTAGAGGAGGAGGAGGAGGGGGGTGTTCTTCTCGTGTCCCTGCCAGGAATGTTAGGCGGGGAGACGAGGTACACCGGGCCAGTTTGGGAAGCAGTCCCAGCCTCAACTACATTCACCCAGTGTGCCGTCAGTGAAATGTAGCGTCCCTGTCCGCATGCACTTGTCCACGCGTCGGTGGTCAAGTGGACCTTTGTGCAAAGCGCGGAACTAAGGGCCCGCCTGATGTTGAGTGACACGTGCTGGTGCAAGGTGGGGACGGCACACCGGGAGAAGTAGTGACGGCTAGGGACGGCATAGCGAGGTGCCGCAGTTGCCATCAGGTCCAGGAAGGCGGGAGTTTCAACAAGCCGGAACGCCAACATCTCCTGGGCCAGCAGTTTAGCGATGTTGGCGTTCAAGGCTTGCGCGTGTGGGTGGTTAGCAGTGTATTTCTGCCGCCGCTCCAATGTCTGAGAGATGGTGGGTTGTTGTAAAGAAGCGCCTGATGGTGCCTTTGATGGTGCAGGAGAAGGAGATAAGACAGGAACAGGGGAGGATGAGGGAGAAGTCAACAAAGTGGCGGAGGCAGATGAAGTGGTGTCCTGGCTCGTCCTCTGGAGTGCATCGCCAGCACAGTCAGCAGTGGCAGTGGCAGAGGCAGAGGCAGTGGCAGAGGCAGTGGCAGTGGCGTGAACGGCAGGCGGCCTTTGTCCTGCCGTTGCTGCCTGCCACTGATTCCAGTGCTTGGATTCCAAATGACGGCGCATTGAAGTGGTGGACAGGTTGCTCTTCTCAGAGCCCCTAATCAATTTCGAGAGGCAAATTGTGCAGACAACACTATATCTGTCCTCGGCGCATTCCTTGAAAAAACTCCACACCTTCGAGAAACGTGCCCTCGAGGTGGGAGTTTTTCGGGGCTGGGTACGAACTGGAACATCTTGGGAGATTCCGGGTGTGGCCTGGCTTCGCCTAAGCTGCTGACCTCTGCCTCTGCCTCTAGCTACCCTTTTTGGTGCTGCACTTGCCTCAACATCCACACTACTTTCCCCGCTTGACATCCCCCCTGTCCAGGTCGGGTCAGTGTCCTCATCATCCACCACTTCCTCTTCCAACTCCTGTCTCATCTCCTCCTCCCGCACAATGCGCCGGTCAACTGGATGCCCTGACGGCAACTGCGTCACATCATCGTCGATGAGGGTGGGTTGCTGGTCATCCACCACCAAATCGAACGGAGATGGAGGAGACTCTAGTGTTTGAGCATCTGGACACAGATGCTCCTCTGTTAGGTTCGTGGAATCGTGACGTGGAGAGGCAGGTTGAGGGACAATGAAAGGAGCGGAGAACAGCTCTGGGAAGCAGGGACAGTTGGGGTTATTGTTCTGTGAAGCTTGGGAATTTTGGGAGGAAGGAGGACAAGACTGTTGGGTAATAGGAGGAGAGGAGGCAGAGTCTGACTGGCTGCTGGACAATGTGCTGTAAGCGTTCTCTGACAGCCATTGCAAGACCTGTTCCTGGTTCTCGGGCCTACTAAGGTTTGTACCCTGCAGTTTAGTTAATGTGGCAAACAACCCTGGCACTGTGGAGTGGCGCAATGCTTGCTGCCCCACAGGAGTAGGCACGGGACGCCCTGTGGCTTCACTGCTACCTTGCTCCCCAGAACCATTCCCCCGACCTCGCCCACGGCCTCGTCCACGTCCCTTTCCGGGAGCCTTGCGCATTTTGAATTCCCAGTTAGAAATTGGCACTATATACCAGTAGCAAAAATTGTGGGTGCACGTAACCCCAATATATTCTTTGAATTCCCAGTCAGACAATGGCACTATATACCAGTAGCAAGAAATGAGGGTATTTATAACCCCAATATATTCTTTGAATTACCAGTCAGAAACTGGCACTATATGGCAGTAGCAAGAAATGAGGGTAATTATAACCCCAATATATTCTTTGAATTCCCAGTCAGACAATGGCACTGTATACCAGTAGTAAAAATTGTGGGTGCACGTAACCCCAATATATTCTTTGAATTCCCAGTCAGACAATGGCACTATATACCAGTAGCAAGAAATGAGGGTATTTATAACCCCAATATATTCTTTGAATTACCAGTCAGAAACTGGCACTATATGGCAGTAGCAAGAAATGAGGGTATTTGTAACCCCAATATATTCTTTGAATTCCCAGTCAGAAACTGGCACTGTATACCAGTAGTAAAAATTGTGGGTGCACGTAACCCCAATATATTCTTTGAATTCCCAGTCAGACAATGGCACTATATACCAGTAGCAAGAAATGAGGGTATTTATAACCCCAATATATTCTTTGAATTCCCAGTCAGACAATGGCACTGTATACCAGTAGTAAAAATTGTGGGTGCACGTAACCCCAATATATTCTTTGAATTCCCAGTCAGACAATGGCACTATATGGCAGTAGCAAAAATAGTGGGTGTATATAGCCCCAATTCTATTGCTAGGGGACTTGCAGGGTATTTCTGGGGTGAAGGTGGGGGGGCACACCGTTGGAACGGGTATCGGGGGTATATATCGGGTATACGGGAATACACTGACAGTGTATTCCATTCAGGATCCTGGGAAAGCTGGGTTGCGGCGATTGAGCCCGTCAGTGCCACGTTACACTGACAAGCTTCTCCCTGGAATTTAGCTCTTACAAGTGCTGTTGTGGTTGTCTTCTCCTTCCTATCCTAGCCTGTCCCTGCCTACCCAGAATCTAAGCCCTAGCTAGCTGGACGGAAACCTCCGTCCTCGGTGAATTGCAAGCTCAGAATGACGCGAACCTGGGCGGCGCTGTTCTTTTAAATTAGAGGTCACATGTTTTCGGCAGCCAATGGGTTTTGCCTACTTTTCTCAACGTCACCGGTGTCGTAGTTCCTGTCCCACCTACCCTGCGCTGTTATTGGAGCAAAAAAGGCGCCAGGGAAGGTGGGAGGGGAATCGAGTAATGGCGCACTTTACCACGCGGTGTTCGATTCGATTCGAACATGCCGAACAGCCTAATATCCGATCGAACATGAGTTCGATAGAACACTGTTCGCTCATCTCTAGTATCTATAAAACATAGTGTAGAACACTGTCAGGGCTCCTAGGAACCTATCTATAAAACATAGTGTATGACACTGTCAGGGCTCCTAGGAACCTATCTATAAAACATAGTGTAGAGCACTGTCAGGGCTAATAGGAACCTATGTATAAAACATAGTGTATAACACTGTCTGGGCTCCTAGGAACCTATCTATAAAACATAGTGTAGAACACTGTCAGGACTCCTAGGAACCTATCTATAATACATAGTGTATAACACTGTCAGGGCTCCTAGGAACCTATCTATAAAACATAGTGTAGAACACTGTCAGGGCTCCTAGGGACCTATCTATAAATCATAGTGTATAACACTGTCAGGGCTCCTAGGAACCTATCTATAAAACATAGTGTAGAACACTGTCAGGGCTCCTAGGGACCTATCTATAAATCATAGTGTATAACACTGTCAGGGCTCCTAGGAACCTATCTATAATACATAGTGTATAACACTGTCAGGGCTCCTAGGGACCTATCTATAAATCATAGTGTATAACACTGTCAGGGCTCCTAGGAACCTATCTATAAAACATAGTGTATAACACTGTCAGGGCTCCTAGGAACCTATCTATAAAACATAGTGTAGAACATTGTTAGGGTTCTTAGGAACCAATTTATCCAATTTCTAGCTCTCTAAGGCAAACACAGCCAAAGTTATGACAAAGTTGAAAGTTCCCTCATTTCACTCTGGCATCTCTTCAGACCTCTCAGTATAATAGGTGGAGGGTCAGGGGAGATGTAAAAACAAAACAAACAAACAAAAAACCCACTGATACTCACCTACCGTTACCTCTCTTAGGATGACCTGTACTATTACGCAAATTTTGTTAAAAAATTTCCCAGCAGGGTAAAGATGAAAATCACCATAGTTTATGCCAATCCATACCAATCACTGCTAGAATAGAGACATTAACAAGAGAGCTGTTATAGAAGGCAGCTCTTAAAAAATTCTATAAAATCAAGTGTTACAACAGAATAAAAGTATCCGGGGCCGGGGACTTCCTCCCATATTGGACTCCGTACAAGACTTGGACGCATGACAATAATTACGGCATTTCTGATTCTCAAGGTGAACATTGTTAATTTGCTTTATCTGTTCTTTACCTTTAAATTTGGAAATTCTCTGCGGATTTAAGCAATACACAGCTGGAAACGGCAGATAAACAGGCGCATTTATGATCAAGACCAAAGAGACTCTCAGATGTTCTCTAAAATGTGAAGAAAACGCCGTACGCTGAGTCACATCCACATTAATGGGATTAGGAGAAATAGCCTTTAGGGAAGCAGGTTCCAAATGGTGCCAGCTACTGAGGATTATAACAAAAACTGTGACATTATGAAAATACCTTGGAGTGAGGCTTTCGGGTCCGTAAGTGCCGCTTTGCCAGTTCTAAAGAATGCGCCTCATTAAAATGAATGGGGGTAATCTAGAAGCGAAATATTTGTTGGAATAAGTTATTTCACTTGTCGCTGATTAGCTGTAATTCAGACTGCAGTTCACTTGGCATTGCAAACAAATATTCCTGGGTAGCTGAAAATAGTCTGATATGCCCAATGCTCCGCGTTCTCCCCGGCTCACGGTTTCAGGCAGGCGGCAAATGCACGAGTCTATGCAAAGTCATTCGCCTCCGTATAAATCAAGGTCAGTGCCTTTTACAATGCATTTTAGTTTTGTTCTTGTCATGAAACGGGCGCTTTACAACATTATTCAAGGCAGCGAGGAGAACAGATACTGCGAAAATGAAAAATTGATGGATGAATAGCGCAGCCACGGCAGAGCTTTCCTTTGTATATATTACATAGCGGCGGGAGGGATACGTCGTAGTGTTAGGTTACGGCTATAGGTCAATGTGGGCATGCTGCTGGATGATGATTTCATTTTGGCGCAGGGTCAACATTTCGCCTCATTTGTAGGGTTGAGCCGATCTTGACTTTTCAGGATCGATTTTGAAATCTGATTTCCGATCATTTTTCATTCGAACCCAATCTCGATCCCAATTCCGATCCCAATGCAAGTCAATGGGATTTTTTTTACTGATTGGAGATTGGATTTTAAAAACAATCCTATTCACTATACAGCATGGAATCTAACAATTGAACGCTTTAATTGTTAGAATCCACGCTGTGTAGTGATTTTTTTTTTAATCACTAAGTAGCCAGAGGATTTTTTATTAATCCACTGGCTGCTTAGTTCCCCCTGGTGTCCACTTACCTGCAGAGATGGCTGGTCCAGTGTTCTCGTTCTTCTTTGCCTCGCTGCCCCCGCCTCCCAGGTTAGGAGAGTGTGGGCGGGTACTGGGAGGGGAGACGTCACGTCTCCCCGCCCTGTACCCGCCCACACTCTCCTATGCCACAAACCCCACCTTCTTTCTAGCTCTTTAACACTAACTTGGGAGGTGGGGGCAGCGAGGTGAAGAAGAATGAGAACACCGGACACCGGACCAGCCATCTCTGCAGGTAAGTAGCTACTAGAGATGATAGCTAGTCTCCCATTAGAATGAATGGACGCAGCTGACGCGCAGGGGGTTAAGGCTGTGTGCCGGCTGCTTCCATTCATTCCTATGGAACCGCAGCGGTGCCTTCACACTGAGTATACACTCTGCTCAGAATGAGTGGAGCATATACTCAGTGTGAAGGCTAACATTGTTAGCTTTTCCCACAATGCTTGGCCAGTAGCAAAGCATTGTGGGAAATAATCACCGATCTCGATCCCACCTAAAAAGGTCGTGTTCGGAATTCCGATCGAGATCGTGAAATTTTCTCGATCACCGATCGGAATCCGATCTTTTCTGATCGCTCAACCCTACTCATTTGTCTTAAATATGGTCTGGTTTTAGTTGTAAGGAATTGTGTTCCGTAATGGGGAGTCTAAGGTAATGTATACTATAGTGTTAAAGGGGTTGTCGGATTTTTGTTAGAAGGGACCCCCCGAAGATAAGGTGATTGCAATTGGTGTTGGTCCGGTAACCTGTAAGGGGCTGGCAGTAAGTGTTTGATTTCTCTACAGCGCCACAACTGGGCATATGAGGTAGAGCATGGTAGCAAGTAAAGTCAATGGTCTGTTTTTTTGTTAGAAGGGTTCTTTGAAGAATAATACTAGGTTCACATTTGCACTGGAGTCTCCAAAAATTGGCAGAGAGGAAAGTCCTGAACGGTACGAAAACAGTGGACACCTCATGGACCCCATTATAGTCAGTGGGGTTCACCAGTGCCTGTGTGTAACTACTTTTTTAGTGGTCTGACTCGTTCCGGTCCTCCGGCAGTTCCAAATGACATTATAGTCAATGGGGTCCACCAGTGTCCACATGCAACTGCATTTTTAGTGGTCTGACTCGTTTTGGTTCTCCGGCAACTCCGAATGACACAGAGCCTGGCAATGTGGCCTGATCACAATGTGATCTGTGAGAGAGGCTGGCAGTGTTTGATTTCCTTACAGCACCACTTCTGGGAATATGAAGCAGTGCATGGTGACCAGTAAAGTCAACTGTCTGCTAGGGTTGAGGCGATCTTGAGATTTCAGGATCGATTTTAAAATCTGATTTCCGATCATTTTCCAGCCGATCCCGATTGTGAAATTTGCTCGATCGCCGATCGGAATCCGATTTTTTCCGATCCAGATTGCTCAACCCTAGTCAATGCTTCTCTTTGGGAAAAGTCACTTTTAGGGTTGAGCCGATATTGAGATAACCTTCGACCTCGATCCCACTGGAAAAGATTGGGATCAGAATTCCGATCGTGGTCATAAAATTTACTCGATCAGAATCCGATCTTTTCCGATTCTAATCACTCAACCCTAATGTCTGCTTTTTAAAAGGAGTCCCCCTAAGGATAAGGTGAACATAAAGTAGGGGCAGCCTAAAGGGGAGGCCTCAAGATGGAGGTTTGGAGGGACTGGAAGGATTGACAAAGTGAAGGAGGAATGGTAAGAGGGCTCAGTTTAAAACCTGAGAGCCTGGGAAAATCATCAGATGACAAGGTGGAAGAAAGTGGTGAACATTTCCCACCCAGTCCCCCTACTGGTTCTAGATTGCTGAGTTGCTGTTATAGAGGGGTAGGGGCACCCAGGAGATGGAGGCCCTTAGTGTTGTTCAGGACTGGCAGAGAGTCCTCAGAGTTGGCTTGCTGAGTTTTCGGTTTGGAGACTGAAGTGAGAGAAAGCAGTGTATGGTACCCATTAAAGTCTGCTTTTTTGCTACAAGGGTTCCCCTGAGGATAAGATCATCATAGTGTGTGTTGGTCCTGTAATCTGCAATCAGCTACAATCTGATAGAGAGACTGGCAGTAAGTGTTAGATTCCCCTACAACGCCACCAATGGGGATATGAAGTGGTGGATGGTGCCCAATAAAGTCAATTGTTTGTTTTTTGCTAGAGGGACTCCACTAAGGACAAGCTGACCATAGTGTGTGTTGGTCGTTTAACCTGCAATCATCTACAAAATAATAGAGTGGATGACAGCAAGTGATTTTCCTATAGCACCACCACAGAGGGCATTAGGTACTACATGGTGCCCAGTAAAGTCAATTGGTATTACATTAAATGTGCTAGAAACCAAAATCCTTCCGAGACAATGTAGTAGAAAATGTGCAGTCACGTTACAAAATCCAGATTTCATGTGTGCAAATGGAGTTTTGTCAATATTCTTCTCATGCATCGGAAAGTTTCAGCAAAACTGGGGACAAAATTGGACATTTCTGAGGACAAAAATGTGATGGATTAACTCTAATCCTCATGTAAATCACTTGTGAATATGCTACATATCTGCAGCACATCCTTTTATGCTGCAACCTCATTTATAACCAGAGCGAAGAGTGCTTGGAAAGAACATCCCTTACTCTGAAGGACTTATACACTCACCGGCCACTTTATTAGGTACACCTGTCCAACTGCTCGTTAACACTTAATTTCTAATCAGCCAATCACATGGCAGCAACTCAGTGCATTTCGGCATGTAGACATGGTCAAGACAATCTCCTGCAGTTCAAAACGAGCATCAGTATGGGGAAGAAAGGTGATTTGAGTGCCTTTGAACGTGGCATGGTTGTTGGTGCCAGAAGGGCTGGTCTGAGTATTTCAGAAACTGCTGATCTACTGGGATTTTCACGCACAACCATCTCTAGGGTTTACAGAGAATGGTCCGAAAAAGAAAAAACATCCAGTGAGCGGCAGTTCTGTGGGCGGAAATGCGTTGTTGATGCCAGAGGAGAATGGCCAGACTGGTTCGAGCTGATAGAAAGGCAACAGTGACTCAAATAGCCACCCGTTACAACCAAGGTAGCCAGAAGAGCATCTCTGAACGCCGCACAGTACGTCGAACTTTGAGGCAGATGGGCTACAGCAGCAGAAGACCACACCGGGTGCCACTCCTTTCAGCTAAGAACAGGAAACTGAGGCTACAATTTGCACAAGCTCATCGAAATTGGACAATTGAAGATTGGAAAAACGTTGCCTGGTCTGATGAGTCTCGATTTCTGCTGCGACATTCGGATAGTAGGGTCAGAATTTGGCGCCAACAACATGAAAGCATGGATCCATCCTGCCTTGTATCGGTAACGGTTCAGGCTGGTGGTGGTGGTGTCATGGTGTGGGGAATATTTTCTTGGCACTCATTGGGCCCCTTGGTACCAATTGAGCATCGTTGCAACGTCAAAGCCTACCTGAGTATTGTTGCTGACCATGTCCATCCCTTTATGACCACAATGTACCCAACATCTGATGGCTACTTTCAGCAGGATAATGCAATGCCATGTCATAAAGCTGGAATCATCTCAGACTGGTTTCTTGAACATGACAATGAGTTCACTGTACTCCAATGGCCTCCACAGTCACCAGATCTCAATCCAATAGAGGAGCATCTTTGGGATGTGGTGGAACGGGAGATTCGCATCATGGATGTGCAGCCGACAAATCTGCGGCAACTGTGTGATGCCATCATGTCAATATGGACCAAAATCTCTGAGGAATGCTTCCAGCACCTTGTTGAATCTATGCCATGAAGAATTGAGGCAGTTCTGAAGGCAAAAGGGGGTCCAACCCGTTACTAGCATGGTGTACCTAATAAAGTGGCCGGTGAGTGTAATTTGAATGGACATTGTGTAATACTTCATTTTTCCTGCGGAGGTGCTGCAGGAAAATTAAACATCTAATACCAAGTTTCCCAAAGATTACAGTTGAATGTTGGGGGATATTTTATGATCCTCTTACTGTTATTAGACCCTAGTAAGGAATTGACAAAGGTGGAGAAGCCCTTTAACCATAAACATATCATTTTAATACCATATAATAGGGAAATGAAAGCAATTCTGGGACTTTTGTCTTTCATCACAACTACAACATACCAATAGGAGATCCTCATTTAGTATCATGTGTCAGACAGAAGTCACTTCGTGCTAGGTGTCTTTAGCTAGAATACCCCTTTAATCACCACAATCACATGGTTTGACCTTGAATTTTTGCAGCTATCTCTTTAAATATCTAAAATATTCCACCTCCCTCTACACAATAAGATTTTCCTTTGAAACAATTCAATTTCCCTTTGCTGGTCAGATGTAAAAACTTTATTTTATTTTTTTTTTTACTTTTCTTTTTCAGGTCTAAGAATGCAAATAAGCTTCATCCGACTTCTAAAAATGTTTGATCAACAATGCTCAGAAACCAACTGTTGTGTCAGCTTAAAACACCAAAGACATGTAAAAAGGCTGCATAGAAATGAGAGGGAAATGGCAGAGTTCTGACAAGTTACACTAACACCCTCTAAGTCTAGGGGTTTTTTTTCACACTATCTTTCTCTCTAGCATTTGAAGCTCATGCTGCTACACCAGTAACACAAGCTGTTACCTAAAAGTGCCTTTAAAGTCATCAATCAAACTCTCAGTCTGGTTTTTTTGCGGCATGTAGAGTACAAAGGCTAAGCCTCTGAGCTCAGGACTACTGGGGAACAGTTCCTTTATACCCCATGTCCTATGGTTCACAATTGTACAAATGTGTACACATAATCTAAGAACTCCACCTACAGCCTAATATTTACATTGGTCTTGTCACTCGTCTCACTCCATTGCTATGGCGGCTCTAGCCAAGGTTCCTAGTTTCTGTTTGCCAAGGGAAACGAGACCTATAGATACTATTAGAGTGGACCATAGTTGCACCAGGTCACCTTGAGGCTCATAACCATCCCCATTCCTTTATTGACCTGGACCTTGACCTGCACCTTGTTCCTGATTATTGCGCCTGCCTTGCCTGATTCCTTTTGTTCTACTCCTGGTTCTGATTCTTGGCCTTGCTCCTACTACTATCCAAAATAGATATCACTTCACTGTTATTGATACATACTTTCCAAAAACTAAACTAATAAAATACAACACATAGTCAAAAAAAAATCTTCTTATTCCTTATTCTTAGCCCACCACAAGGAGTTATGGACTTTGCTAGCCAGATTCCCAGGCTACTATCAATTGTGGGCATATGCTACATTGCACAGACTTTGTACTGCACAGGAGATCGCAGTATTGTTATTGACCCCTGATGATCTATTGAAACACATATTCCCCCACCCCTACCCCCTATATTGGGGTGCAGGTCTTTCTGTTGTTTGCCTCTCTCCTTGTCGGTGGTCGGAGGTCTGGTGCCCTGGCATTAGGGATGTCTTCTTTCTGGGACATGACATTGGATGCAATTTTCAAACAGCCTTGCCCCCCTATATATATTTTTATGTTTGTTCAACTATTCCCTATGATAGGCCATCTGTGATATTGCCTGTAGCATTTTTTTGTTTGTTTGTTTTTTGCACTTTACAGCAAATTTTAAAGGGGCTCTATTATTGAGAAAAGTCATTTTTAGATAAGCACATCCTTGCATAGCCTCTAGAAAGTCTATCTCACACCTACCTTTTGTATGTAAATTGCCTCAGTAGATTTTGAATAAGTCCATTTTTATTCATATGCTAATTAGCTTCCATCGTGCACCGGGCGTGTCTGTGTGCACCATATGCTCTATGTGTATGTGCAGCAGAGATGAGTCATCAGCACAGCAGCCTCTGCTGTACATACACATAGAGCAGACAGTGATCACAGACACTTCCGGTGCACCATGGAAGCTAATTAGCATATGAATACAAATGGACTTATTCAAAATCTACTGAGGCAATTTACATACAAAAGGTCGGTGTGAAATAGACTTTCTAAAGCCTATGCACGGATGCGCTTATCTAAAAATGACTTTTCCCAATGATAGAGCCCCTTTAATCGTCTATTCATTAAAAGTGAAGCTTTCTCATGGGCTCATTCCCTACATGAGACAATGGATTTTTATCATCAATCTATTACGTGGACTGCGACCTACGAATCTGTCTAGAAAAGTCCATAACTCCTTGCGTAAGTTAATAAAGAGGAATAAGAAGATTTCTTGACCTTCTGTCACTTAAAACATACATAACTCTGGTGATAAAACATATCAGAGGAAATAATATCTATGCACCTTAGTGGTATAACATCCCATTTGACGATCACATGAGTTCCTGGAATGGAAGTCTATATAGAAAGATTGAAAAATAGAGGATAGATAATTGGTAGATGATATAGATAGATAGATAGATAGATAGATAGATAGATAGATAGATAGATAGAGAATAGATAGATAGATAGATAGATAGATAGATAGATAGATAGAAGATAGACAGATAGATAGATAGATGATAGATAGATAGATAGATAGATAGATAGATAGATGATAGATAGATAGATAGATAGATAGATGATAGATAGATAGATAGATAGATAGATAGATAGATAGATAGATAGATAATAGATAGATAGATAATAGATAGATAGATAGGAGATAGATAGATATTCGATAGATAGATAGATAGATAGATAGATAGATAGATAGAAGATAGATAGATAGAAGATAGATAGATAGATAGATAGATAGATAGATGATAGATAGATAGATAGATAGATAGATAGATAGATAGATAGATAATAGATAGATAGATAGATAGATAGATAGATGATAGATAGATAGATAGATAGATAGATAGATAATAGATAGATAGATAGATAGATAGATAGATAGATAGGAGATAGATAGATATTCGATAGATAGATAGATAGATAGATAGATAGAAGATAGATAGATAGAAGATAGATAGATAGATAGATAGATAGATAGATAGGAGATAGATAGATAGATAGATAGATAGATAGATAGATAGATGATAGATAGATAGATAGATAGATAGGAGATAGATAGATAGATAGATAGATAGATAGATAGATAGATGATAGATAGATATGAGATAGATGGCACATAAAGTCGAATTTCCGAGTTTCTCGGCTCTTTGGATCATATAAACAGATTATAATGTGTTGACTCCATAGCATACGCTATAATTCTCTATTTATCATGGGGGAGAGGAATATCCAATCTTGACTCTGTAACTTCCCTGCTGAGAGAGGTTAATTTATGGCATTTGCTTTTTTCCCTGAGCCTGTGAACAGTCACTTCTCAGCATCATTGCAGGGTCTTACTAGAAGGATGGCTGCTTAATCTGCAATGTATCCAAGCACATTTACAATTGTGTGAGAGATTGCTCATACTGGGATCCCAGTTAGGCTACAGATTGTTTTACTACCTCCTGCTTTCCCAATCCTGCCTGTACATAAACATTTTTGACTGCTTGCCGTATGCACATTTGTTCCAGCTTGCAGCCTGTGCAGGCTTTCTCCTTGACTATCCTTGGGCATTTTTCAGGCCATTGCAGTAATTCAGCATTCTCTTCCTCTTTACTGGCTTCGTAGCTACTTGTTGGTGGATTCTGCATAAACTAGATCCAAAAGTGGATTATTATACTATATACTATTTACTACGGTTATGTAACAGTACTAAATCAGGTCTGCCTTGTATATTCCATACATAACAGGACTATAGACTACCCTGACCCCGTCATCTGCGACTAAGCCCATTCATTGGGCCTAATATGGAGCGGAGTGCACGAATGGATGCCAGTGCATTGCAGTCGCAACTACCCAGATTTTGGTCCGGAAACTGGGGCGGCCTCCGCCTCAGTTTCTAGACCTAAAAACTCTGTGTGCACTCAGCCTAAATCTTCTAGTGCATCAGGTTTCTAATCTAAGATACCCGAGAGCAGTCATTCCTTTCACCTGAATCCTACTCAGCATTTACTGATTTTCGTATTTTACGAAAATTTTACAAATTTTACGAAAATTTTACGTATTTTCCTTAGCAACATCATAGAGGCAAAGATTCTAAGGCCATTTTGTAGCAAAACTAGGCAGAATTAAATAGTAAAATATATTGCAAAAATTCATAAAATCATCTGCCCTATATGTTTATTAAAAAAAAATCAGATCGTGAAATTCACACTTTAAATTAATAAATGACTAGAGATGAGCAAACATTAAAATGTCCGAGGTTCGAAATCACACTGTTCGGCTGTTATAGTCTATGGGGGGAAATGCTCGTTTCAGGGGTAGGCAAAATTCGATAAAATTATACTTACCAAGTCCACGAGTGACAGTCGGGCTGGATTTCCACTTGAAGTCTTCTCCCGGCGCAGCGCCTCCGCGGTGTCTGCCAGCTGGAATTCACTCTGCCTAGGCATCGGGGCCTAGGCACAGCTGACTGCGCATGCGCGGTTGGCTCTGCCCGGCGCCTGAGCAGAGCCGACTGCGCATGCAAGGGCATGCCCGCATGCGCAGTTGGCTTTGCCTAGGCCGGATGCCTAGGCAGAGTGAATTCCAGCCGGAAGACGCCGCGGGGGCGCTGCGCTGGGAGAAGACTTCTAAAGGTAAGAGAAGAACCAGCGTTGATTGGCAGAATGTATAGCATTCTGCCAATCGACACTGGTTCTACATCGAACCTTAAACTTCGAACAGCTAGTAGTGTTCGATCGAGTACGAGTATTTTGAATACCATAGTATTCGATCAAACACTACTCGCTCATCTCTATAAATGACCAATTATACAAAATTTTCCCAAAAAACTATATACCAATCTACTCAGCTGCCTGCCCACTGGACTGTATTTTCTACCCGACAGGTTCCCTTTAAGTCCGAGACACCATTCAGCGTAACAAATACACAATACTAGCAGATTTTCGGAAGGGATTGCAAATACTTTTATTCCATCATTGAATTGTGTTTTGACAGCATCTTCCAGCACAGTGCTCTTGATATGACAGTACCCAAGAAGAGACAACATGGTCTACGCCACATCCATACAGCAATGAATACATCAGCACAATTGGACAGATGACCGGAATATGAACAACTCCAAAAAAGAATCTTCAGCGCTGCAAATAACAACATCATTTTATTCCCTAATTGCTGCGTTAAATAGGAAAAAATAATCCCCAGCTTGATTTTATTTTCCATATCTTGACTCATTTTCCCACTATAATTAGCCTTATGGAATAATTTCTAAGAGTCTCTTTCAGGGGAAGATGTGCAGTAAAATGCTAGGGGTACTCGCTTACATCTGTTCATTTCTTCCCAAGTTCTTTAAGCCTATTTAAAGTTAGAAGTTGCTAATAGCTCACTAGTTTTCAACAGACGTGTTATTTTGATGATGTATCTCGCAATATGCCCGGTGGGAGCGAATCTTCTTCAAATGATTCTATTTTTAAATCCCTGGCAGATGGATCTAAGATTAAAACTTTTTCAATTAAAACCACTTTTTTTTTTTTCCTAAGCAAAAGAAAATAAATATATGTGCGACTTCTCCTATTAAAATGAAGAGCAGAAATATTTCTCTCCGTTTTCCGTATTGTTGCCAAAACCTATTAGTGGGATTCACTGATAGTGTATCATACACATTGCACACATCAGGCTTACACCACGGGTGCTAGAGGATGACTTGTTTATAGAGGAGGGAAAGAGGCTTTCCCGGAACTGGGGTGATCGTAAGGAAACACTGAGATTTTTGCTTGAAGAGTCTGCCAGGCCATGGTCGTAATGGATTGTACGGGCAAGTTCACAGTGGTGTGCCATAAATTTGTATCCAAATACCAGCCCTGTGGAACCCATGGCGGAAAGTCAAGGCTTGAGGTATAGCTTTGACTTTGTGCCACTGATCCAAATACCAACCCTGCGAAACCCATGGTGGAAAGTCGAGGCTCGAGGTATAGCTTTGACTTTGTTCCGCTGATCCAAATACCAACCCTGCAAAACCCATGGCAGAAAGTCGAGGCTCGAGGTATAGCTTTGACTTTGTGCCACTGATCCAAATACCAACCCTGCGAAACCCATGGCGGAAAGTCGAGGCTCGAGGTATAGCTTTGACTTTGTTCCGCTGATCCAAATACCAACCCTGCAAAACCCATGGCAGAAAGTCGAGGCTCGAGGTCTAGCTTTGACTTTGTTCCGCTGATCCAAATACCAACCCTGCGAAACCCATGGTGGAAAGTCGAGGCTCGAGGTATAGCTTTGACTTTGTGCTGCTGATCCAAATACCAACCCTGGGAAACCCATGGCGGAACGTCGAGGATCGAGGTATAGCTTTGACTTTGTGCCACTGATCCAAATACCAACCCTGCGAAACCCATGGCGGAAAGTCGAAGCTCGAGGTCTAGCTTTGACTTTGTGCCGCTGATCCAAATAACAACCCTGCGAAACCCATGGCGGAAAGTCGAGGCTCGAGGTATAGCTTTGACTTTGTGCCGCTGATCCAAATACCAACCCTGCGAAACCTATGGCGGAAAGTCGAGGCTCGAGGTATAGCTTTGACTCTGTGCCGCTGATCCAAATACCAGCCCTGTGAAACCCATGGCAGAAAGTTGAGACTCGAGGTATAGCTTTGACTTTGTGCCGCTGATCCAAATACCAACCCTCTGAAACCCATGGCAGAAAGTTGAGACTCGAGGTATAGCTTTGATTTTGTACCGCTGATCCAAATACCAACCCTGTGAAACCCATGGCAGAAAGTCGAGGCTCATGGAATAGCTTTGACTTTGTGCCGCTGATCCAAATACCAACTCTGTGAAACCCATGGCAGAAAGTCGAGGCTCGAGGTATAGCTTTGACTTTGTGCCGCTGATCCAAACACCAACCCTGTGAAACCCATGGTGGAAAGTCGAGGCTCGAGGTATAGCTTTGACTTTGTTCCGCTGATCCAAACACCAACCCTGTGAAACCCATGGCGGAAAGTTGAGGCTCAAGGCAAAACTTTGACTTTGCGCCGCTGGTTTGCCAAATGATTAGCCACAGCTACAATGGGGCTAAAAGGAATGTCATAGTGTCTGTTGCTGATTCAGCTGCGGAAACCATGGCAAGATCGAGCTGGATGTTGTCCAGTGCTCTTCAGTGATGTCATGGGCTCAGGGGTAAATGGCTGGGCCTCAGTGGTGACTTGGGCATGCTGAGTGTCATGATGCTCCACATGCCTATGTGGCTGCTGGTGGCCCAAACACAGACCTCAACCATGACCCATGGGCGAATGATGGCCCAAAGCAGGTAAGGGAAGGAGAACATGAATATTTTTTTTTTACTTTTACACCTTCCCTGGGTCTGTATCTATTATATCCTGGATTATGAAGAGACTCCAGAGTATAATAATGTCACTTTGACATAACTTTGGCTATGTTTTCCTTAGAGAGCTAGAAAGTAGTCCCTAGAAAGCCTAAGAGTGTTCTACACTATTTTAAGCAAATTTAAGGTATGGTTCATACTGAATTTGTTCGACCAGAAATGAATCAGGGATACTTAGTGCCAAACCCAAACACAATCGTGGGGGGCTGACACCCATTCAAATATACAACAGAGGCCATAAGGATAGGTCACCAATTGATAAATCCTGGAAAAGCCCTTTAAGTGTCAGGTTAAACTTTGCTACATCTGTATTTTTCAGTATCAAACGTTCTAAAGTATCCAACCTTTACCCAACCCCAATGTATGCAGGGCCGGAATCTCAAAAAGAGCTTTCCCTACCAGGGGCTCGCTACATTTATTACAATTTACTACATTTACCAGAATCCTATACGTAGCATTTAAAGCGAATAAAAGTATGATACCCCTCCATACAAACCGCGTTCACATGCTATAAATCATATACAACCCTTTAGAGAAATGCAAAGTAAGGTCTTCCCGGTTGTCATTATGTAATAAGTTCACACTGGTCCAAATGATCAATGAATCAATAGATTTCATAAAACTGCTTTACGCTAAAGGAAAGTTGCCAATAGCTTCCGTGTAATAGAAGAATGTGACAATCTACCATCGCCTCATCTATTGATATTGCATACTAAGTGATAGGCCAAGTCAATCCATCAAGGTAAGACGTCCCTGAAAGCAACTCTCTTAGTACAAGCTCCGAATCCAACGGCCTGATCCCTTCCTTGTATCTACCGTGAAGCGTACGCTCGGACCCAACCTCTCCCTCGTCGTATAAGATATGTCTTCTAATTGAAATTCCCGACACATTGTACATTGGGGCAGAGAAGTGAAGAAATTACACTGAAGTCTTGCCTTGAAAGAGAGCGACTAAATTACTTTGATGTATTCTAGAATTAATTTAACATTTTGCCCGGATACAGCACTTATACTTTATGTTTAAGGTCTGCATTACTGATTGAAAAAAAATCCAAAAAATAGACTTTCTGAGATTAAAAGCGAGTCATTTCCAAATTGTAGCTCTCGATTTTGAGAAACGAAATAAAAACAAGTATCGTTGGAATTGGTTGAAATTAATGTTACAAATGCTGTGAGTTCTGAAGGTGGCCAAAGGCATAAAAGACGGGCCAATGCTTCTATTAGTATGCATGTAATGGTGGCCATTAGTACAAATGTGAATGTCAATGTGGCCATTGCGGAGATGCCGACAACTATTTAATGTCATTTCTAAAGCCGGTTGCAAACGGTGTGCTAACCGGCTGCCATTAATGAACGGCAGAGGACTAGGGTTGAGCCGATCTTGATTTTTCAGGATTGATTTTGAAATCTGATTTCCGATCATTTTTCATTCGAACCCAATCTCGATCCCAATTCCGATCCCAATGCAAGTCAATGGGATTTTTTTTACTGATCGGAGATTGGATTTTAAAAGCAATCCTATTCACTGTACAGCATGGAATCTAACAATTGAACGCTTTAATTATTAGAATCCGCGCTGTGTAGTGAATCACTAAGTAGTCAGAGGATTTTTTTTTAATCCTCTGGCTACTTAGTCCCCCCTGGTGTCCACTTACCTGCAGAGATGGCTGCTCCCGTGCCCGGTGTTCTTCTTCGCCTCGCTGCTCTTCTCGCCTTGCTGCCCCGCCTCCCAGGTTAGGAGAGTGTGGGCGGGTTAGGAGAGTGTGGGCGGGTACTGGGAGGGGAGACGTCACGTCTCCCTGCTCTGTACCCGCCCACACGCTCCTAAGCCACAAGCCCCGCCTTCCTAGCTCTTTAAACACTAACCTGGGAGGCGGTGGCAGCGAGACGAGAAGAGCAGCGTGGAGCGGCAGCGAGGCAAAGAAGAACACCAGGCACTGCAGACCAGCCATCTCTGCAGGTAAGTAGCTACTAGAGATGTTAGTTTAGTCTCCCATTAGAATGAATGGAGGCAGCCGGCGCGCAGGGGGTTAAGGTTGTGTGCCGGCTGCTTCCATTCATTCCTATGGAACCGCAGCGGATCCTTCACACTGAGTATACACTCTGCTCAAAATGAGCGGAGCATATACTCAGTGTGAAGGCTAAGCAAAGCATTGTGGGAAATAATCACCGATCTCGATCCCACCTAAAAAGATTGTGTTCGGAATTCCGATCGCAATTGTGAAATTTTCTCTATCGCTGATTGGAATCCGATCTTTTCCGAACACGATCGCTCAACCCTACACAGGAGTTGTGCGGGCAACACAGGGATGTCACCCGTGTACTGCCCAGGCACCAGCTGTTTCTGCAGCCCATTTCATTTAATGAATACTAGCCATGGCAGCAGGTTCACAAAATTGGGCAGGACTAAGACCTGTTTCATATTTTGAAGCCTGGACCGTCGGCCCGCACCCGTGACCACCTGTGAGTCATGTGTATGGGCCCATAGAAGTGAATGGGTCACTGTGCTATCTGGGATAACACATTGACTTTACAGATGATCGTCTGCAAGGGGGCTAACAAAGAGCTGCAGTACCATTTACTGTCACTATAGAATGAATGGCGCTGTGGCTGTTTTTATTGTAAGAATCTGATCCCAATAATCTGATACTGACCTACCTAAAGAATAAAAAGGCAGAAAAAAAGCTTTATGTTTATGGATATGAGCACTACCCTTATCTGACTTTACCATCCTTATTCATACATAGACAGACTGGGTTTGCCAGAACAAGAGTCTTTGTTTGTCATAAGCTCTTTGCCCACATCTCCATGACATCTACATACTGTACCCTCCACAAAGACAAAGTACTTGTAGAAGAAAAAATCAGCAATGTACACGATCACAAAAACCTATTATACTCCTAGGAATAAAGGGGAGACCTGGTTGAATGTTATCTTTGGAGAGAGTGTGGGCCTGGACTTCTACCAATTGACCATGAGGCTGAGAAATTTTGTTGAAAACCTGAATATTTTGGCCATGGTTCAAAGATCCTTAAAACTTCCAACGTTTAATATAGAATGGTAAAGCTTGGAACAAATGGACTGCAGATGTGATTGGAAAATACTGTATAATGGATATGGATGAACACATGTAGCAATTCATAATTTAATGGGGTTCCCCAAAACTAGAAAACATGGCTGTTGTCTTCTTCTCAGGAAGTGACATCATTGGTCACATGGCACTGCTACAGATCAGTCCCAAACTGTAGTATGATCATGTGACATCATGACATGATGTCACTTCCTGAGAAGAAGAAAGCAGCCATGTTTACTAGTCCCGAGGAACCCCTTTAAAGTAGAACTCCTTTCGCTTTAGAAAGGCATATAATGTAAATCGTAATGACGGTATTTGTAAGTCATCTTCTTCCTTCTGGTCCTCAGCAGTGTCATGTGACCTGCAATCAGACTCACCAACTGATGGGAAGAAAGTCAATAACAATGACATTGTTAAGTGTGCTCGTCCCGACACCTACAAGGGTCATTTGTTTGTACTGGAAGCCAATTTACCTATCCGTATATTTTTGGCACATGGGAAGAAACAAGACATGAACATACAAACTTCTTGCAGATGATGTCCTTGGTCGGATTCGAACCCGGAACCACAATTCTGCAAGGCAACAATGCTAACCACTGCTGGACTTCTACCTTAAAATGTAACTAAATTTTCAAACAACGTTTGATTTTATGGCAGTATTTATGTCATTAACACATTTAGTAATATACTTTATTAACACATTTTGGCTCCTTTCTGTGAAATCCTGCATTTCTTTATTCTTTCCTTTGTTTCTCTGTAGAGACCTCTCCCCTGGTTCTCACAGTGTATAGTGTGCGGGCTTGTGTGCATAATGTAGAAAATAAGGGTGGGTGGGAGAGAGTCACTTCAGCCGGTTATATGTAAAGGAAGTGCCAGTCAGCAGTTCCCCAGTGTTGTAGATGAACCCTGGAGGAAGGGGCACAAGAGACAGTGAGCCCTGGTCTGAAACCCCCCACTGTCCCTTCCTGCTTGCCGGTCCTATCCTAGGTAATAGGCAACAACTGGACAACAAAACCCTTCCTAAATACATGACATTCAAAACACGGACAAGGCAAACAACAACAAGGGAGGTCAGCTAGCCAGGGGTCAGTAACAGTCGAGCAATGCAGTGTCAAAATCGATATCCAAAAGAGTAGTCAATAGGGAAAGCCAGAGGTCAAGAATCAGAATACAAGAATAAACAGCAAGAGAAAGCCAGCATGCACAAGGCAATAGCAAGCACCAATGTGAATGTGAGCCAAGAATAAATAGGGAGGAAGAACAAGCCCTGGAGTTGACAGGTGGACAGGCTGTCAATAACAGGGAAAGGCTAAACTTAACCACTTCAAGAACAAAGGCAAACGAGCAGAAGACAGGTGTGGTGGAAATTCAATTACAGAACTAGAGCCGTGCAACCGAAAATGCTAAGCAAGGAATTAAACTGCACACGCCTCCTGCACCGCAGCATGAGAGCAGAGGGTGGCGCAGTGACCCAATCAGGCAGAGATGTTACATTATATCTCAGGCATTATACTGTAAAACATAGAAACTTGCTTATAGTTACAGCTCTACCTTTGCTATTTCCGGAGATATCAGTGGTTGAATATACAGTCAGGATTGAGAGCAGCTGCAGCTGTATATAAATATCCCAATCCAGACTGTTAATTCAATCAGTAATATCTCTGAAAATAGTACAGGTACAATGGTAAGCTTGGTGTTACACACAACACCATAAGCAAGATTAGACATTTTATAATGCCTGAGATATAACTGTCTGAATAGACCCTCCCCCACCCACACAGCCCATACACTGTATCCAGTGAGAAGCAGGGGCAGATCTCAATAGAGAAGCCAGGGAGAGAATAAAGAAATGCAGGGTTTCACAGAAAGGAGACAATCTTTATTGATAAAGTATATTGCAAAATGTATTACTACTAGAAAAGATGCCAGAAAAATCGAAAGTTATTCAAAAGTTTTGTTACACTTTAAGAGCAGGCTAGGTGGACTAGGTGGTCCAAGTAGCAACATTTATTCAATTTTCCCCATGGCGCCAAAAAATAGGTTTTCTAAACCTGACAACCCCACTACATCACATTACATTACATTATATTACAAATGTGGCCTTTTTTGCTTTCTTCTTGGCAGGCTATGTCCATATATGTGTCACAAGATAATCAACTTTTTAAAATAACCTTATGTAATGATATTCCGCAAAAAGATGTCTATCCTATATGTGTCTATGGATGGTCCCCTAGTGTTTGTGTTGTGAATTGCAGCCTGCCAATGTAGGTGAAATGGTTTATCCAGCTTCCAAAAATGATCTGAAAATCCTTCCACATCAGTGCTAAATATTCACTGTTCCCTTGTGCACCCTTTGCTTGGCTTTATTTGACTTGCTGCCCCTTGTAACACGGTTATTTGCATGCAGTGCATCTGTGGATAAACTACTTTTCCCATGATTCATCCACCTGCTCTCACTCTCTGTGAACCCTTCACTTATCTTACTCTCCTCTATAATGAAATCACAGGTAATAAATCACTTCCACGTTCAAGGTAAGATGCAGCTGTGATGTTTTGTTTGCTGGATGAACTGCTCACAGGGAGGGGTGTTGAGCTTGCAAACAAAAACATCACACCTGTGGTCAATGACCTGAAAATAAATCAGATAAACAAGATATATATTAGAAAGTGTTTTACGTTGATGCATTCTGTTATCTGTCCCATATTGAAAAAAAAAACTAACAAAATGAATAACCCCTTTAACCAAATTTGGTTTAAGGTTTTTATATCTTCTCATCTGAATCTCTTTGAGTCCGTAATCTACGGCAAATCAATCCAAGTATGTCTCATGAGTCCGCTGTTAGATGTACATCGTTCCTTTAAGTACAGTAGTGCTTGTCTCCTCTATGCGGCTCAGTCATGTACTTTACAGACATGGCAGCCATGGGTAGGAGAATAGTTAACAGATGAGTATTCAATTGTTATATCACACGGGAAGAGGTTATTGATAAGGTGAAAATGCTCATTTAGTTTTCTAATTATTGTTGTCAGAAAGTCTATAGAAGAGCAGAGGCCTCACTGTTAATATTAAGGAAGACAAAAATCAATGCAAAAAATATTGGTAACACGGTGAGTAGCCATACAAGCACAGGACAAGCAGATCTGAGGTCACTAAGACGCGGGTCGCATAAAAAACAAATGTCTGTTAGTTTTATATACTTAGCTTTATTCTTAAAGGGGATGTCTAGTACAACAATTCTATCTTATATACCCTATTATACACCCAGTATTATGCCCCATAGTTGCCCCTGCACACAGCATTATACCCCATAGTAGCCCCTTCACCCAGTATTATACCCCATAGTAGCCCCTTCACCCAGTATTATGCCTCATAGTGGCCCCATCTCCCAGTATTATGCCCCATAGTGGCCCCATCACCCAGTATTATGCCCCATAGTGGCCCCATCACCCAGTATTATGCCCCATAGTGGCCCCTGCACACAGTATTATACCCCATAGTGGCCCCTGCACACAGTATTATGCCCCATAGTGGCCCCATCACCCAGTATTAAGCCCCATAGTTGCCCCTGCACACAGCATTATACCCCATAGTGGCCCCATCACACAGTATTATCCCCATAGTGGCTCCTGCACACAGTATTATCCCCCATAGTGGCCCCTGCACACAGTATTATCCCCCATAGTGGCCCCTGCACACAGTATTATCCCCCATAGTGGCCCCATTACCCAGTATTATGCCCCATAGTGGCCCCTGCACACAGTATTATCCCCCATAGTGGCCCCATCACCCAGTATTATACCCCATAGTGGCCCCTGCACACAGTATTATCCCCCATAGTGGCCCCATCACCCAGTATTATACCCCATAGTTGCCCCTGCACACAGTATTATGCCCCATAGTGGCCCCTGCACACAGTATTATCCCCCATAGTGGCCCCATCACCCAGTATTATACCCCATAGTGGCCCCTGCACACAGTATTATCCCCCATAGTGGCCCCTGCACACAGTATTATACCCCATAGTGGCCCCTGCACACAGTATTATCCCCCATAGTGGCCCCTGCACACAGTATTATCCCCCATAGTGGCCCCATCACCCAGTATTATACCCCATAGTGGCCCCTGCACACAGTATTATCCCCCATAGTGGCCCCATCACCCAGTATTATACCCCATAGTTGCCCCTGCACACAGTATTATGCCCCATAGTGGCCCCTGCACACAGTATTATCCCCCATAGTGGCCCCATTACCCAGTATTATACCCCATAGTTGCCCCTGCACACAGTATTATACCCCATAGTGGCACCATCACTCAGTATTATGCCCCATAGTGGCCCCATCACTCAGTATTATGTTCCATTGTGGACACCTATTAACAATTATTATACTCTGGGGTCTTTTCAGACCCCAGAGTATAATAATCAGAGACTGAGAGGGGGATACAAACATAAACACTGTTTGTTACCTATCCCTGCGCTCCCCGCTGTCGGCTGTCTTCAATGACGTCAGGGACGCTATGTGCCCGGGGGCCAGCGTCGCGACGCATAAGGACGCAGACCCCAGTCATGTGACGTCTGAGACGTCACACAAGTAGGCCACAAAGCCTTCATGGAGCGTGCAGAGGTAAGTAACACTGTTTGTTATATTCCCTTACCTCTCCCGAGCCTCCGATCATTATACTCGGGGGTCTGAAAAGACCCCTGAGTATAATAATGATGTTTGTGGGACCCGCAATGTCACTTACCGATCCCGGCCCCTGCCAGGATCGGTAAGTAAGTAGGGCCCGTTACTGTAATGGCCTATTTTTTTTTAAAAAAAACGCAGTAGTAGTGGCTGTCGTCGGGCCCCCTAATGTCCCAGGCCCCGTGGCAGCTGCCTCTGCTACTTCCCCGGTAGTTACGCCACTGCTTTTGCTCTGTTCATCGTGCAATGCTACCATGCTCCCTGTGGTGGCGCTGCAGATAACCAAATCCCCTCTATAGAGCTGAGCATCTCCACTCCATCAGCCCTGACTCACACAATTGGTTGTGCTGAGCATGCATGTGTATGTAGAGGTTATTAGGATGCGTCCAGATAAAAGGGGTTTTCTGCACTCAAATACATTTTTGATACTGATGATCAATCCAAAGGATATGACATGAATATCTGATCTGTGGGTGTCCAACACCTGAACCTCACACAGTTCTGCTGGTACAATTGCATCTCCATACCGGAAGCTACAGCAATGGAGGGGGAACAGAAACACTCTGTAGCTCCACTCCTGTTACTTGCATAGGGCAGACTACACAGGTTGTCCGTCCCATGTTGTAGCCTTGGGGGCCAAGAAAAGCCAGACCCAGAGCAGATATCAGATCAGTAATCAAAAATGCATTTTTTAAATGGAAATAGTTATCATCAAATGAAGCTGCTTAATACATTTATTTACAGCAACTATCTCTAGATACAGGACCGATCAGATCAATGTGAAAAATTGCAGTGGGTAAAGTAAACCAAAGTCTCATCCACATACACAGTACAGTATTGTACATACAGTATTGTACAGTTGGTAGTTCTACTATGTACAGCTCTATAGTTAGTATCCAAACTATGTACAGCTCTATACTTGGGAGACCTACTATGTACAGCTCTATAGTTGGGCTCCATACTATGTACAGCTCTATAGTTAGTATCCATACTATGTACAGCTCTATAGTTAGTATCCATACTATGTACAGCTCTATAGTTAGTATCCATACTATGTACAGCTCTATAGTTAGTATCCATACTATGTACAGCTCTATAGTTAGTATCCATACTATGTAAAGCTCTATAGTTAGTATCCATACTATGTACAGCTCTATAGTTGGGATCCATACTATGTACAGCTCTATAGTTAGTATCCATACTATGTACAGCTCTATAGCTAGTATCCATACTATGTACAGCTCTATAGTTAGTATCCATACTATGTACAGCTCTATAGTTGGGATCCATACTATGTACAGCTCTATAGTTAGTATCCATACCATGTACAGCTCTATAGTTAGTATCCATACTATGTACAGCTCTATAGTTGGGATCCATACTATGTACAGCTCTATAGTTAGTATCCATACTATGTACAGCTCTATAGTTAGTATCCATACCATGTACAGCCCTATAGTTAGTATCCATACTATGTACAGCTCTATAGTTAGTATCCATACTATGTACAGCTCTATAGTTAGTATCCATACTATGTACAGCTCTATAGTTGGGATCCATACCATGTACAGCTCTATAGATAGTATCCATACTATGTACAGCTCTATAGTTGGGATCCATACTACGTACAGCTCTATAGTTGGGAGACCTACTATGTACAGCTCTATAGTTAGTATCCATACTATGTACAGCTCTATAGTTAGTATCCATACTATGTACAGCTCTATAGTTGGGCTCCATACAATGTACAGCTCTATAGTTAGTATGCATACTATGTACAGCTCTATAGTTGGGCTCCATACTATGTACAGCTCTATAGTTAGTATCCATACTATGTACAGCTCTATAGTTGGGCTCCATACTATGTACAGCTCTATAGTTAGTATCCATACTATGTACAGCTCTATAGCTAGTATCCATACTATGTACAGCTCTATAGTTAGTATCCATACTATGTACAGCTCTATAGCTAGTATCCATACTATGTACAGCTCTATAGTTAGTATCCATACTATGTACAGCTCTATAGTTAGTATCCATACCATGTACAGCTCTATAGTTGGGATCCATACTATGTACAGCTCTATAGTTGGGATCCATACTATGTACAGCTCTATAGTTAGTATCCATACTATGTACAGCTCTATAGTTAGTATCCATACCATGTACAGCCCTATAGTTAGTATCCATACTACGTACAGCTCTATAGTTAGTATCCATACTATGTACAGCTCTATAGTTAGTATCCATACTATGTACAGCTCTATAGTTGGGATCCATACTATGTACAGCTCTATAGCTAGTATCCATACTATGTACAGCTCTATAGTTGGGATCCATACTATGTACAGCTCTATAGTTAGTATCCATACTATGTACAGCTCTATAGCTAGTATCCATACTATGTACAGCTCTATAGTTGGGCTCCATACTATGTACAGCTCTATAGTTAGTATCCATACTATGTACAG
Source organism: Leptodactylus fuscus (assembly GCF_031893055.1). Taxonomy (NCBI): domain Eukaryota; kingdom Metazoa; phylum Chordata; class Amphibia; order Anura; family Leptodactylidae; genus Leptodactylus; species Leptodactylus fuscus. Next base: position 13,144,542 of record NC_134266.1, read on the forward strand.
CTCTATAGCTAGTATCCATACTATGTACAGCTCTATAGTTGGGCTCCATACTATGTACAGCTCTATAGTTAGTATCCATACTATGTACAGCTCTATAGCTAGTATCCATACTATGTACAGCTCTATAGTTAGTATCCATACTATGTACAGCTCTATAGTTAGTATCCATACTATGTACAGCTCTACAGCTAGTATCCATACTATGTACAGCTCTATAGTTAGTATCCATACTATGTACAGCTCTGTAGTTGGGATCCATACTATGTACAGCTCTATAGTTAGTATCCATACTATGTACAGCTCTATAGTTAGTATCCATACTACGTACAGCTCTATAGTTGGGATCCATACTATGTACAGCTCTATAGCTAGTATCCATACTATGTACAGCTCTATAGTTGGGATCCAAACTATATACAGCTCTATAGTTGGGAGTCCTAATATGTACAGCTCTATAGTTGGGATCCATACTATGTACAGCTCTATAGCTAGTATCCATACTATGTACAGCTCTATAGTTGGGATCCATACTACGTACAGCTCTATAGTTGGGAGACCTACTATGTACAGCTCTATAGTTAGTATCCATACTATGTACAGCTCTATAGTTAGTATCCATACTATGTACAGCTCTATAGTTGGGCTCCATACAATGTACAGCTCTATAGTTAGTATGCATACTATGTACAGCTCTATAGTTGGGCTCCATACTATGTACAGCTCTATAGTTAGTATCCATACTATGTACAGCTCTATAGTTGGGCTCCATACTATGTACAGCTCTATAGTTAGTATCCATACTATGTACAGCTCTATAGTTAGTATCCATACTATGTACAGCTCTATAGTTGGGCTCCATACTATGTACAGCTCTATAGTTGGGCTCCATACTATGTACAGCTCTATAGTTAGTATCCATACTATGTACAGCTCTATAGTTAGTATCCATACTATGTACAGCTCTATAGTTGGGCTCCATACTATGTACAGCTCTATAGTTGGGCTCCATACTATGTACAGCTCTATAGTTAGTATCCATACTATGTACAGCTCTATAGCTAGTATCCATACTATGTACAGCTCTATAGTTAGTATCCATACTATGTACAGCTCTATAGTTAGTATCCATACCATGTACAGCTCTATAGTTGGGATCCATACTATGTACAGCTCTATAGTTGGGATCCATACTATGTACAGCTCTATAGTTAGTATCCATACCATGTACAGCCCTATAGTTAGTATCCATACTATGTACAGCTCTATAGTTAGTATCCATACCATGTACAGCCCTATAGTTAGTATCCATACTACGTACAGCTCTATAGTTAGTATCCATACTATGTACAGCTCTATAGTTAGTATCCATACTATGTACAGCTCTATAGTTGGGATCCATACTATGTACAGCTCTATAGCTAGTATCCATACTATGTACAGCTCTATAGTTAGTATCCATACTATGTACAGCTCTATAGTTAGTATCCATACTATGTACAGCTCTATAGCTAGTATCCATACTATGTACAGCTCTATAGTTAGTATCCATACTATGTACAGCTCTATAGTTAGTATCCATACTATGTACAGCTCTATAGTTGGGCTCCATACTATGTACAGCTCTATAGTTAGTATCCATACTATGTACAGCTCTATAGCTAGTATCCATACTATGTACAGCTCTATAGTTGGGCTCCATACTATGTACAGCTCTATAGTTAGTATCCATACTATGTACAGCTCTATAGCTAGTATCCATACTATGTACAGCTCTATAGTTAGTATCCATACTATGTACAGCTTTATAGTTAGTATCCATACTATGTACAGCTCTACAGCTAGTATCCATACTATGTACAGCTCTATAGTTAGTATCCATACTATGTACAGCTCTGTAGTTGGGATCCATACTATGTACAGCTCTATAGTTAGTATCCATACTATGTACAGCTCTATAGTTAGTATCCATACTATGTACAGCTCTATAGTTGGGATCCATACTATGTACAGCTCTATAGTTGGGAGTCCTAATATGTACAGCTCTATAGTTGGGCTCCATACTATGTACAGCTCTATAGCTAATATCCATACTATGTACAGCTCTATAGTTGGGATCCATACTATGTACAGCTCTATAGTTAGTATCCATACTATGTACAGCTCTATAGTTGGGATCCATACTATGTACAGCTCTATAGTTAGTATCCATACTATGTACAGCTCTATAGTTAGTATCCATACTATGTACAGCTCTATAGTTAGTATCCATACCATGTACAGCCCTATAGTTAGTATCCATACTATGTACAGCTCTATAGTTAGTATCCATACTATGTACAGCTCTATAGTTAGTATCCATACTATGTACAGCTCTATGGTTAGTATCCATACTATGTACAGCTCTGTAGTTGGGATCCATACTATGTACAGCTCTATAGCTAGTATCCATACTATGTACAGCTCTATAGTTGGGATCCATACTATGTACAGCTCTATAGTTAGTATCCATACTACGTACAGTTCTATAGTTAGTATCCATACTATGTACAGCTCTATAACTAATATCCATACTATGTACAGTTCTATAGTTAGTATCCATACTACGTACAGTTCTATAGTTAGTATCCATACTATGTACAGCTCTATAGTTAGTATCCATACTATGTACAGCTCTATAGTTAGTATCCATACTATGTACAGCTCTATAGTTGGGATCCATACCATGTACAGCTCTATAGTTAGTATCCATACTACATACAGCTCTATAGTTGGGATCCATACTATGTACAGCTCTATAGTTAGTATCCATACTATGTACAGCTCTATAGTTAGTATCCATACTATGTACAGCTCTATAGTTAGTATCCATACTATGTACAGCTCTATAGTTAGTATCCATACTATGTACAGCTCTATAGTTGGGATCCATACCATGTACAGCTCTATAGTTAGTATCCATACTACATACAGCTCTATAGTTGGGATCCATACTATGTACAGCTCTATAGTTAGTATCCATACTATGTACAGCTCTATAGTTAGTATCCATACTATGTACAGCTCTATAGTTAGTATCCATACTATGTACAGCTCTATAGTTGGGATCCATACTATGTACAGCTCTATAGTTAGTATCCATACTACGTACAGTTCTATAGTTAGTATCCATACTATGTACAGCTCTATAGTTAGTATCCATACTATGTACAGCTCTATAGTTAGTATCCATACTATGTACAGCTCTATAGCTAGTATCCATACTATGTACAGCTCTGTAGTTGGGATCCATACTATGTACAGCTCTATAGCTAGTATCCATACTATGTACAGCTCTATAGTTAGTATCCATACTATGTACAGCTCTATAGCTAGTATCCATACTATGTACAGCTCTACAGCTAGTATCCATACTATGTACAGCTCTATAGTTAGTATCCATACTATGTACAGCTCTGTAGTTGGGATCCATACTATGTACAACTCTATAGTTAGTATCCATACTATGTACAGCTCTATAGTTAGTATCCATACTATGTACAGCTCTATAGTTGGGATCCATACTATGTACAGCTCTATAGTTGGGAGTCCTAATATGTACAGCTCTATAGTTGGGCTCCATACTATGTACAGCTCTATAGCTAGTATCCATACTATGTACAGCTCTATAGTTGGGATCCATACTATGTACAGCTCTATAGTTAGTATCCATACTATGTACAGCTCTATAGTTGGGATCCATACTATGTACAGCTCTATAGTTAGTATCCATACTATGTACAGCTCTATAGTTAGTATCCATACCATGTACAGCCCTATAGTTAGTATCCATACTATGTACAGCTCTATAGTTAGTATCCATACTATGTACAGCTCTATACTTAGTATCCATACTACGTACAGTTCTATAGTTAGTATCCATACTATGTACAGCTCTATAGTTGGGATCCATACTATGTACAGCCCTATAGTTAGTATCCATACTACGTACAGTTCTATAGTTAGTATCCATACTATGTACAGCTCTATAGTTAGTATCCATACTATGTACAGCTCTATAGTTAGTATCCATACTATGTACAGCTCTATAGCTAGTATCCATACTATGTACAGCTCTGTAGTTGGGATCCATACTATGTACAGCTCTATAGCTAGTATCCATACTATGTACAGCTCTATAGTTAGTATCCATACTATGTACAGCTCTATAGTTGGGATCCATACTATGTACAGCTCTATAGTTAGTATCCATACTATGTACAGCTCTATAGTTAGTATCCATACTATGTACAGCTCTATAGTTGGGCTCCATACTATGTACAGCTCTATAGATAGTATCCATACTACGTACAGTTCTATAGTTAGAATCCATACTATGTACAGCTCTATAGTTAGTATCCATACTATGTACAGCTCTGTAGTTGGGATCCATACTATGTACAGCTCTATAGTTGGGCTCCATACTATGTACAGCTCTATAGTTAGTATCCATACTATGTCCAGCTCTATAGTTAGTATCCATACTATGTACAGCTCTATAGTTAGTATCCATACTATATACAGCTCTGTAGTTGGGATCCATACTATGTACAGCTCTATAGCTAGTATCCATACTATTTACAGCTCTCTAGTTGGGATCCATACTATGTACAGCTCTATAGTTAGTATCCATACTACGTACAGCTCTATAGTTGGGCTCCATACTATGTACAGCTCTATAGTTGGGATCCATACTATGTACAGCTCTATAGTTAGTATCCATGCTATGTACAGCTCTATAGTTGGGCTCCATACTATGTACAGCTCTATACTTGGGAGACCTACTATGTACAGTTTTATAGATGGGATCCATACTATGTACAGCTCTTTAGTTAGTATCCATACTATGTACAGCTCTATAGTTAGTATCCATACTTTGTACAGCTCTATAGTTAGTATCCATACTATGTACAGCTCTATAGTTGGGATCCATACTATGTACAGCTCTATAGTTGGGATCCATACTATGTACAGCTCTATAGTTGGGATCCATACTATGTACAGCTCTATAGTTGGGAGTCCTAATATGTACAGCTCTATACTTGGGATCCATACTATATATACGGTTCTACAGTTGGGATCCATACTACGTACAGCTCTATAGTTAGTATCCATATTATGTACAGCTCTATAGTTGGGATCCCTACTATGTACAGCTCTATAGTTAGTATCCATACTATGTACAGCTCTATAGTTAGTATCCATACTATGTACAGCTCTATAGTTCGGCTCCATACTATGTACAGCTCTATAGTTGGGCTCCATACTATGTACAGCTCTATAGTTAGTATCCATACTATGTACAGCTCTATAGTTAGTATCCATTCTATGTACAGCTCTGTAGTTGGGATCCATACTATGTACAGCTCTATAGCTAGTATCCATACTATTTACAGCTCTATAGTTGGGATCCATACTATGTACAGCTCTATAGTTAGTATCCATACTACGTACAGCTCTATAGTTGGGCTCCATACTATGTACAGCTCTATAGTTGGGATCCATACTATGTACAGCTCTATAGTTAGTATCCATACTATGTACAGCTCTATAGTTGGGCTCCATACTATATACAGCTCTATACTTGGGAGACCTACTATGTACAGTTTTATAGATGGGATCCATACTATGTACAGCTCTTTAGTTAGTATCCATACTATGTACAGCTCTATAGTTAGTATCCATACTATGTACAGCTCTATAGTTAGTATCCATACTATGTACAGCTCTATAGTTGGGATCCATACTATGTACAGCTCTATAGTTGGGATCCATACTATGTACAGCTCTATAGTTGGGATCCATACTATGTACAGCTCTATAGTTGGGAGTCCTAATATGTACAGCTCTATACTTGGGATCCATACTATATATACGGTTCTACAGTTGGGATCCATACTACATACAGCTCTATAGTTAGTATCCATATTATGTACAGCTCTATAGTTGGGATCCCTACTATGTACAGCTCTATAGTTAGTATCCATACTATGTACAGCTCTATAGTTAGTATCCATACTATGTACAGCTCTATAGTTGGGCTCCATACTATGTACAGCTCTATAGTTGGGCTCCATACTATGTACAGCTCTATAGTTAGTATCCATACTATGTACAGCTCTATAGTTAGTATCCATACTATGTACAGCTCTATAGTTAGTATCCATACTATGTACAGCTCTATAGCTAGTATCCATACTATGTACAGCTCTATAGTTGGGATCCATACTATGTACAGCTCTATAGTTAGTATCCATACCATGTACAGCTCTATAGTTAGTATCCATACTATGTACAGCTCTATAGTTGGGATCCATACCATGTACAGCTCTATAGTTAGTATCCATACTATGTACAGCTCTATAGTTAGTATCCATACTATGTACAGCTCTATAGTTGGGCTCCATACTATGTAAAGCTCTATAGTTGGGCTCCATACTATGTACAGCTCCATAGTTGGGATCCATACTATGTACAGCTCTATAGTTAGTATCCATACTATGTACAGCTCTATAGTTAGTATCCATACTATGTACAGCTCTATAGTTAGTATCCATACTATGTACAGCTCTATAGTTAGTATCCATACTATGTACAGCTCTATAGTTGGGATCCATACTATGTACAGCTCTATAGTTAGTATCCATACTATGTACAGCTCTATAGTTAGTATCCATACTATGTACAGCTCTATAGTTAGTATCCATACTATGTACAGCTCTATAGTTAGTATCCATACTATGTACAGCTCTATAGTTGGGATCCATACTATGTACAGCTCTATAGTTGGGAGTCCTAATATGTACAGCTCTATAGTTGGGCTCCATACTATGTACAGCTCTATAGCTAGTATCCATACTATGTACAGCTCTATAGTTGGGATCCATACTATGTACAGCTCTATAGTTAGTATCCATACTATGTACAGCTCTATAGTTGGGATCCATACTATGTACAGCTCTATAGTTAGTATCCATACTATGTACAGCTCTATAGTTAGTATCCATACCATGTACAGCCCTATAGTTAGTATCCATACTATGTACAGCTCTATAGTTAGTATCCATACTATGTACAGCTCTACAGTTAGTATCCATACTACGTACAGTTCTATAGTTAGTATCCATACTATGTACAGCTCTATAGTTGGGATCCATACTATGTACAGCTCTATAGTTAGTATCCATACTACGTACAGTTCTATAGTTAGTATCCATACTATGTACAGCTCTATAGTTAGTATCCATACTATGTACAGCTCTATAGTTAGTATCCATACTATGTACAGCTCTATAGTTGGGATCCATACCATGTACAGCTCTATAGTTAGTATCCATACTACATATAGCTCTATAGTTGGGATCCATACTATGTACAGCTCTATAGTTAGTATCCATACTATGTACAGCTCTATAGTTAGTATCCATACTATGTACAGCTCTATAGTTAGTATCCATACTATGTACAGCTCTATAGTTAGTATCCATACTATGTACAGCTCTACAGCTAGTATCCATACTATGTACAGCTCTATAGTTGGGATCCATACTATGTACAGCTCTATAGTTAGTATCCATACTACGTACAGTTCTATAGTTAGTATCCATACTATGTACAGCTCTATAGTTAGTATCCATACTATGTACAGCTCTATAGTTAGTATCCATACTATGTACAGCTCTACAGCTAGTATCCATACTATGTACAGCTCTGTAGTTGGGATCCATACTATGTACAGCTCTATAGCTAGTATCCATACTATGTACAGCTCTATAGTTAGTATCCATACTATGTACAGCTCTATAGTTGGGATCCATACTATGTACAGCTCTATAGTTAGTATCCATACTATGTACAGCTCTATAGTTAGTATCCATACTATGTACAGCTCTATAGTTGGGCTCCATACTATGTACAGCTCTATAGATAGTATCCATACTACGTACAGTTCTATAGTTAGAATCCATACTATGTACAGCTCTGTAGTTAGTATCCATACTATGTACAGCTCTGTAGTTGGGATCCATACTATGTACAGCTCTATAGCTAGTATCCATACTATTTACAGCTCTATAGTTGGGATCCATACTATGTACAGCTCTATAGTTGGGCTCCATACTATGTACAGCTCTATAGTTAGTATCCATACTATGTACAGCTCTATAGTTAGTATCCATACTATGTACAGCTCTATAGTTAGTATCCATACTATGTACAGCTCTGTAGTTGGGATCCATACTATGTACAGCTCTATAGCTAGTATCCATACTATGTACAGCTCTATAGTTGGGCTCCATACTATGTACAGCTCTATAGTTAGTATCCATACTATGTACAGCTCTATAGTTAGTATCCATACTATGTACAGCTCTATAGTTAGTATCCATGCTATGTACAGCTCTATAGTTGGGCTCCATACTATGTACAGCTCTATACTTGGGAGACCTACTATGTACAGTTTTATAGATGGGATCCATACTATGTACAGCTCTTTAGTTAGTATCCATACTATGTACAGCTCTATAGCTAGTATCCATACTATGTACAGCTCTATAGTTAGTATGCATACTATGTACAGCTCTATAGTTGGGATCCATACTATGTACAGCTCTATAGTTGGGATCCATACTATGTACAGCTCTATAGTTGGGATCCATACTATGTACAGCTCTATAGTTGGGAGTCCTAATATGTACAGCTCTATACTTGGGATCCATACTATATATACGGTTCTACAGTTGGGATCCATACTACGTACAGCTCTATAGTTAGTATCCATATTATGTACAGCTCTATAGTTGGGATCCCTACTATGTACAGCTCTATAGTTAGTATCCATACTATGTACAGCTCTATAGTTAGTATCCATACTATGTACAGCTCTATAGTTGGGCTCCATACTATGTACAGCTCTATAGTTGGGCTCCATACTATGTACAGCTCTATAGTTAGTATCCATACTATGTACAGCTCTATAGTTAGTATCCATACTATGTACAGCTCTATAGTTAGTATCCATACTATGTACAGCTCTATAGCTAGTATCCATACTATGTACAGCTCTATAGTTGGGATCCATACTATGTACAGCTCTATAGTTAGTATCCATACCATGTACAGCTCTATAGTTAGTATCCATACTATGTACAGCTCTATAGTTGGGATCCATACTATGTACAGCTCTATAGTTGGGATCCATACCATGTACAGCTCTATAGTTAGTATCCATACTATGTACAGCTCTATAGTTAGTATCCATACTATGTACAGCTCTATAGTTAGTATCCATACTATGTACAGCTCTATAGCTAGTATCCATACTATGTACAGCTCTATAGTTGGGATCCATACTATGTACAGCTCTATAGTTAGTATCCATACTATGTACAGCTCTATAGTTAGTATCCATACCATGTACAGCTCTATAGTTGGGATCCATACTATGTACAGCTCTATAGTTAGTATCCATACTATGTACAGCTCTATAGTTGGGATCCATACTATGTACAGCTCTATAGTTAGTATCCATACTATGTACAGCTCTATAGTTAGTATCCATACCATGTACAGCCCTATAGTTAGTATCCATACTATGTACAGCTCTATAGTTAGTATCCATACTATGTACAGCTCTATAGTTAGTATCCATACTATGTACAGCTCTATAGTTAGTATCCATACTATGTACAGCTCTATAGTTGGGAGTCCTAATATGTACAGCTCTATACTTGGGATCCATACTATATATACGGTTCTACAATTGGGATCCATACTACGTACAGCTCTATAGTTAGTATCCATACTATGTACAGCTCTATAGTTGGGATCCCTACTATGTACAGCTCTATAGTTAGTATCCGTACTATGTACAGCTCTATATTTAGTATCCATACTATGTACAGCTCTATAGTTAGTATCCATATTATGTACAGCTCTATAGTTAGTATCCATACTATGTACAGCTCTATAGTTGGGCTCCATACTATGTACAGCTCTATAGTTAGTATCCATACTATGTACAGCTCTATAGTTAGTATCCATACTATGTACAGCTCTATAGTTGGGATCCATACTATGTACAGCTCTATAGTTAGTATCCATACTATGTACAGCTCTATAGTTAGTATCCATACTACATACAGCTCTATAGTTAGTATCCATACTATGTACAGCTCTATAGTTAGTATCCATACCATGTACAGCTCTATAGTTGGGATCCATACTATGTACAGCTCTATAGTTAGTATCCATACTATGTACAGCTCTATAGTTGGGATCCATACTATGTACAGCTCTATAGTTAGTATCCATACCATGTACAGCCCTATAGTTAGTATCCATACTATGTACAGCTCTATAGTTAGTATCCATACTATGTACAGCTCTATAGTTAGTATCCATACTATGTACAGCTCTATAGTTAGTATCCATACTATGTACAGCTCTATAGTTGGGATCCATACTATGTACAGCTGTATAGTTAGTATCCATACTATGTACAGCTCTATAGTTAGTATCCATACTATGTACAGCTCTATAGTTGGGATCCATATTATGTACAGCTCTATAGTTAGTATCCATACTATGTACAGCTCTATAGTTAGTATCCATACTATGCACAGCTCTATAGTTAGTATCCATACTATGTACAGCTCTATAGTTAGTATCCATACTATGTACAGCTCTATAGTTGGGCTCCATACTATGTACAGCTCTATAGTTAGTATCCATACTATGTACAGCTCTATAGTTAGTATCCATACTATGTACAGCTCTATAGTTGGGCTCCATACTATGTACAGCTCTATAGTTAGTATCTATACTATGTACAGCTCTATAGTTAATATCCATACTATGTACAGCTCTATAGTTAGTATCCATACTATGTACAGCTCTATAGTTAGTATCCATACTATGTACAGCTCTATAGTTGGGATCCATACTATGTACAGCTCTATAGTTAGTATCCATACTATGTACAGCTCTATAGTTAGTATCCATACTATGTACAGCTCTATAGTTAGTATCCATACTATGTACAGCTCTATAGTTAGTATCCATACTATGTACAGCTCTATAGTTAGTATCCATACTATGTACAGCTCTATAGTTAGTATCCATACTATGTACAGCTCTATAGTTAGTATCCATACTATGTACAGCTCTATAGTTAGTATCCATACTATGTACAGCTCTATAGTTAGTATCCATACTATGTACAGCTCTATAGCTAGTATCCATACTATGTACAGCTCTATAGTTAGTATCCATACTATGTACAGCTCTATAGTTAGTATCCATACTATGTACAGCTCTATAGTTGTTAGCATATTAGTGTGATATGTACTTAGGGTGCAGAATATCGTTGCATGGTGAAGCCGCACGCTTAGGCTTTATGGCCCTTTAAACAGAAGCAATAGATTTTGGGCTGTCGATACAAAGCCGCTTAATCATAGTCTGGGATCTATAAAGCACAATCCAGGCTGAGGCCGGTTCGCTGCTCCTTTACCTTATATGCACTCCATTGTTTTATCTCCTCATTTAACAATTTTCCAGAGCTGATTTAGTCAGACCAGATGTGACTTGTTTGCTGCGGCTTTCTCTATTTACTCTGCTACAAAACGCAATCCTTATAAAGCTACTGAGAAAAGTGCAGGAAAAAAGTTACTACTACTACTAGTGACGTGCCTCACCTTGATTAGATCTGTATACAGCTGAATAGCTACGTGAGGTGTTATAACAGGTTTATAAACTGAATGCAAGATGTAAATCGCTTCCTAGAACAAGACATTGGGCTAGAGCTATCAACAGATTCACAAAATTTGTTAAAAATTCACTATTTAAGCCAACTCCTAATATGTTGTGAGAGATTGGTCAAGCGTCACAAATAGTACAATGCCCCAGTATGTATACATGTCCTTTTAAAAAAAACAAAAATGTCACAATGTAGACCCGAAACATAAGAGAGAAAGGATTGTCCCAAGTCCAATACTTGTCATCTATCCACAGGATAGGTGATGTGACCGATCGGTGGTGTTCCCATTACTGTAACCACCCCACCAATCCCAAGATCCTGTGTCCTTTGTTTGAAAGAGGTGGCGGTCATACATGTAGGCTGCCGCTCCACCCTATGGGAGTCTATGGGACTGATAGACTGTAGCTATGGTATTACCTATAAAGTATAGCTCTCTGCTATCGTCATCAGTCCCATAGACTTTGAGAAGACATGGAGCGCGCATGTACGACCACTGCTTTAGTCAAATGGGGGCCCCTCTTCTCACGATGCCAATGTTGGGACTGTAGCAGTTAAAAACTTTTCACCTATCCTGTGGATGGGTAATAGATGTCCATTTGGTGACAAAATTGTTAAAAATATATTACTGATTTTTTTTTATATAAGTAATTTCTAAACAGAAGTTGTCAGCATCTGCTTAAAAGTTGTTATTGTGACGCTCGAGAGTGGGGTTGAGCTGATCTTGAAATTTCAGGATCGTTTTTAAAATCCGATTTCCAATAATTTTCCATCTGAACCTGATCCCGATCTCAATTCCGATCCTAATGCAAGTCAATGGGATTTTTTTTAATTATAGAAGATCGGATTTTAAAAATGACCCTATTCACTACACAGCATGGAGCCTAAAAATTGTTTCAATTTTTGGACTCCACGCTGTGTAGTGATTAAAAAAAAAAATCCCCCGGCTACTTAGCTACTTGTCCACTTACCTGCACATATCCGCTGCCCGTTCTTCTCGGTCCGGTTCTCTCTCATTGACATGCCTTCAGAGCGCCGTGCGCGCCGCCATCTCCCTAGACTAGTGTTAGAGATGATGGGAATCTATGGTCACCTATACTAGCCTTCTTTACATAAGTATACAGGTATGTAGTTTTTTATGAATATTCATACAAACATAAGACACATCATCAGATAGCCATATAGTTCCGCACTGTTTGCGGCTTTCCTCGGATCGCAGCTTGGAGGATATCTCCTTTGTGGACCCGGATAACAGATCTTGACCTTTCCTTTTTTAATCTGTGTTCATTTTTTATTGAAAGGTAAAGCCTGGAGGGTTAGAAAGACTTACACTGTGGAATTTGCTCTCATCTTTAATACAACAAGAACACAGACAGTATTGACAGTAGGAGTTACATGGTGTCCGCCCATTATACCTATTGATTGATGTATCTAATAGCAGATCTGGGTCTATTACGGCCATTCCATATGTAAGTTCATAGAGCTCATGCTCTCGGAGATCTGTAGTACAGTGTCCATAGACTTATACTGAGCCCATATTATTCTCTTTGAGTCTTCACTTTTATATTGGCGCAGTTGGAGTTTATTTTTTTTATCCTAAATTCATACTGTATGGGATAAGTTAAAAAATTGTGATTTGATTCATAAAACAGCCATATAACAGAGGTGCTTATGGTGCCAACTCTTCTGTAATACCATAGGAGCACCATATACGATCCTCAAACACCACTATTCTATAAGAATATTTATACATTGTAGTGTGTGAGTGACAATAAAGGGTCATTTTACTATATGGGGGCACATAGGGGGCAGTATACTGCATGGGACACTAAGGAGTCTTCATCATTGTGTGTTACACAAAGGGGGCATGGCCGAGACTAGAGCCATGGCTTGTCATAAAATTTGCTGCAGATTTTGTCCTCTTAAATTTTCTTAGAATGTATGCAAAAGTGTCAATGTGATAATGGCGGTCTTACATAGGACTGCAGGTTAAAGGAATCCTATCATTAAAACTAAATTTTTTGTCCCTAACACGTAGGAATAGCCTTAAGAAAGTTCCACTGTTCCGCAGAAATCCCGGTTTTCGTTGGTATGCAAATGAGTTCTCTCGCAGCACTGGGGGAGGGTCCCGGCGCTCAAACAGCACTGGAGGCATCCCCAATGCTGCAAGAAAATTCTCCAGCACCGCCTCCACCTTCTTCAGGAACGGGCTCTCTTTGCTTCTTCTCCTCTTGCAAAGTGTTCAAACTTCTAGGTCTCGGGCCTAGGGCAAAGCCGACTGCTCACGCACAATATAGTAAGCGCCCATTTTCTTGTGGCCAGCGGGCATGCGCAGTCGGCTGCCCGAGGCCTAGAAGTTTGAAGCCACGCTGGAATTAGACGCGAAGAGAGCCCATTCCTGAAGAAGGTGGAGGCGTCGCTGGACAGTTCTCTCGCAGCATTGGGCCCGCCCCCAGTAGTGCAAGATAACTCATTTGAATACCAACGAAGACCGGGATTTCTACGGAACAGCGGTGCGGAGAAGTCATCTAAAGGTAGGAGAAGAATAGCCTTTCTTAAGGCTATTCCTACATGTTAGGGACAAAAAAAATGAGTTTTAATGATAGGATCCCTTTAACCTACAATATTAAGTTTTCTTAGATCAGAATTATCTAGCATGTTGAGGAAACACTGACTATGACTACATCTTCAGCTCTGCTACAAGTGTATACTTATGAGCATGTACATTGTGTAACGTCTATGCCTGTTGAGGTCACTGCACCACCCTCTGCTCGCATGCAGCGGTGCAAGAGGTGTGTGCAGTTTCATTCCTTGCTTAGAGTTTTTGGTTGCACTGTGTGAACATGGCTCTAGTTCTGTAATTGATTTTCCACCACACCCGTCTGCCTTCACCTTCATTTCCCTCTGCTCCTCTAATAGTTAAATTTAGCCTTGCCCTGTGATTGACAGCCTATCCACCTTTCAACTCCAGGGCGGTTTCTTCGTCCCTATTTATTTGTGGGTAACATTCACATTGGTGCTTGCTATTGCCTTGTGCGTGCTGGCTTTCTCTTGCTGTTTATTCTTGTATTCCGATTCTTGACCTCTGGCTTTCCCTGTTGAATATTCTTTTGGATATTGATTTTGACACTGCATTGCTCGACTGTTACTGACCCCTGGCTAGTTGACCTCCCTTGTTGTTGTTTGTCTTGTCTGCGTTTTGTGTGTCACATATTTAGGAAGGGTTTTGTCGTCCAGTTGTCACCTATTACCTAGGATAGGACAGTGTGGGGTTTTAGACCAGGGCTCACTGTCTATTGTGCCCCTTCCTCCAGGGTTTCCAGCAGTTTCTTGGGAATCGCTCCTATTGCAATTCCCTTACACATTGCTTATATAACAATAAGTCCACACAAGGCTGCCTATAGTCAACATATACTAGAAATTCTCTACTATACTAATAAGAACTCTCATGTTTTCTTAAGGATTATTTTATTTTTATTTAAAAAACTCAGATTTTTTTTCTATATATATTATAATAAATCACATTAGAGAGAAATGATTTGCATGAAAATGTAAAACAGTGAAAGAAATATAAAAGGTGTCTTTGTAACCAGTATAATATAGAAATAAAAATCATTGAACTAGAAATAAAGTAAAATCCTATGAACGAGTCATATAAAAAGCTTCTAATGAAGAAAAATAGCGAGAGCAGACTGTGGAGTAAAGTAATGACACAGACAAGCCGCGAGTGTACGGGGAGAAGAATACAAGACATCGCTCTTATTATACACACTACAACCTGTATAATGGAGCCTGTAATGGGCCGTCACATGGAATGATGATTTCTTTCAGTCTCTGTTACATATTGTAGCTTTAGCCAAATGTTCAATTCCAAGAAATAGAGAAAAATACAGAATATAAATATATGTACAGTCATCCTTATATCAATGGAGCACTTGAAGGGATTTTCTGTATTAGAAAACCTGTGGTCTATAATGTAATGGCGGGAAGTTCACCATTTGGGACCCTTATGTATCACTCATAGTGTGGAACATCCCTGGAAGACTCAGTATGTCCTATTAATTTCAATGGCTACCATGTAATACTTCATCCCTCCTGTGGTGGTGCTATAAGGGTGGAAGAATCCTTCAAAGACTGCAACATTGCAGTTGATAATTGTGGGTTGGGGCGTAATGAACCCAGTCACAGATAAGGCGATTGGACCTAGAGGGGTAGGGGGCCAGCAGCCAACTGGAGATGTCCATGACCACCAGCCAGCCAAATCATGACAGGTTTGATAACCCAACCAATGGCTCCATTAGGATGAAAATAAAGCTTCTTTCTGCTCTCTATACATATTACTCGCCATGTGCTTGGCGGAGAGACAACTGGAGATGACCATGACCCCCAGCCAGCCAAACCATGACAGGTCTGGTAACCCAACCACTGGCTCCATTAAGATGAAAATACAGCTCCACTCTGCTCTCTATACATATTACTCACCATGTGCTTGGCGGAGAGACAACTAGAGATGACCATGACCCCCAGCCAGCCAAACCATGACAGGTCTGGTAACCCAACCACTGGCTCCATTAAGATGAAAATACAGCTCCACTCTGCTCTCTATACATATTACTTGCCATGTTTTTGGTGGAGCAGCCAACTGGAGATGACAATGACCTACAGCCAGTCAAATCATGACAGGTTTGATAACCCAACCACTGGCTCCATTAAGATGAAAATACAGCTCCACTCTGCTCTCTATACATATTACTTGCCATGTTCTTGGTGGAGAGACAACTGGAGATGACCAAGACCGCCATCCAGCCAAACCATGACAGGTCTGGCAACCCAACCACTGGCTCCATTAAGATGAAAATACAGCTCCACTCTGCTCTCTATACATATTACTTGCCATGTTTTTGGTGGAGCAGCCAACTGGAGATGACCATGACTTCCAGCCAGCCAAATCATGACAGGTCTGATAATCCAACCACTGGCTCCATTAGGATGAAAATACAGCTCCTCTCTGCTTCCTATACATATTACTCGCCATGTTCTTGCTGGTTAATAAAGTTCTGTTCATTCCAAGTTTATGGGACACCTGTGCTAGAATTGTCCCTGATAGGGTAGGGATGGGGTATGGAATCTGGTTCAAAATTTCCCCTGCAACCCATAAGTCTCTAGTTATGACATTTGTTGGACATCCCACAAGGGGAAAACTATGACGGCTCATGTTGGATCCTTTCTTTCCAACATCGGCCAAAGGAAGATGGTCGACAAGTTCCTACGAAATCGGCAAGATTGACTGGTTTCCTTTAGAGTCCTAACAGGTGTGTGCCATATTGTAGTTCCCAACCAATCTCAACGGTACTCGCCACCAACCTCCTTCCTAGCACCCCTAGATCCTCCGTCTTGATGACAAACCTACCGAAGTTTATAAACTCTACACAATGTTGTACGCTGACAATATTTGCACTTTGGTGAAATATATACCTCCCTTGTGTATCGCTAGAAAATTAGAATCACGCGCTATATCAACTTAATCCCACTTTTGTGAACACTTGCCAAACCGAGAGGAACAAGTCAGGTATATATATTAGTTTTTTTTCTTTATCACATTCTGGTTAGAATAACGTCAAAAAGAGTCAGGAATTATGGAGTCGGTAAATCACCGCTCGGAGGCCTTTGCCGGTGACATAATTTACAGCAATTCCATATGAATGAGAAATAAAAACAATCTTCACATGTTTTCAACAACTACATCGAGTAAATCTCCCGAGGCTCTAAAAAAACACTTAATCCACCGGTACTTTATGCATAGTATAAATTTACGACCAGAAGACACTGTAAATAAAGTTTGGAGAATAAACACAGCAATAAAGCACGCGGAATATTACCCCAGCAAGTAGCGCACATGCAATTGTGATTCCATTACAAAGTGGAGATGTTATTTCCCCCACTCACATAGCACTTAAGGTCATAATTTATCGTAATGAACTAATGATATACTCCCCCAGGCAGTGGATGCCGGAACATTTTGTAATAACATGGGGGAGGAACAAGAGGAACATACCTAATTATATGCGCAACAATACAATGAATAATGATAAGCATAATTGCATACAAATAAGAATTCATGTATTAAATGGCTGCAGGGTGAAGTTCTTCAAAGTGGAGGTTGGCAGGTTGGCCGTAATCCCAATGTTTGTGCCTTCTGATCTGTGACTTACTCTAATCCAAAATGGCCTAATAGACAATACACCCCGAAGCTGCATGAGTGGTCCTTAGCTGCCAGTAGTGATGGGAGAAGTACAAGTGGCATGTCAAAAACTGTGGACGAACCTCATGAGATTTGTCTTCCAAATATTCACGAGGTTGACCCATCAGATTGGTTTTAGATCAAACTTGTTCGGCCTGAACGTGAACGGCTGTTATTATACTGTGAGGTTTATTCAGACTCCAGGGTATAATAAGTGGAGGCCCAGGGGAGGGGTGTAAACATTCTTGGGTCCCCACCCATTTGGGACCTCACGAATTACGTCAATGGTGGTCAAACAGGGTGTGCCAATGCAAGAGGACAGGGACCAACACCGCACACATAAAGGTGCCCAGGAAAGATGAGTATGATTGTTTGTTATATTTATTGATCTCTCCTAGGCTTTCACTTATTATATTCTGGGGTCTTATTATACTCATGGGTGGTGCACCCCAAAATTTCATGTTGAGTTGAACCTGAAATTTTTGGAAAATTTGCAACAGTCCTGGCTTGTGGGTTGTAAAGATGGGTTCCCATCCAAATGAGTCCTCTAAACATAGAAATTTTGGTCAACAGATTGAATAACTTCTGGGTACAGAGTTTTGTCAACATTGGGCATTGGGCATATGATACTTTTTTCTCAAGAAAGATATACCACGTCCTGAGGGATCGGGCACCAGGTTATTCCCTTCTCTCCATTGAGACATTCAGTCGTACTGAGTGTGCATAGGCACAGGCGAGTCAGGAGAAATAGTTGCAATTGGATGAGAGTTGAAGATATGTGGTCACCATTCTGGGGCTGTGTCTGTATCTTACCAGGGTTTGGCCATATGTTTGCCATATGTTTTCAGGTCTTCTGTTCTGTAATAAGATTTACTCATAACTCTTTCCCAGCCACTAATCTCAAAACCGCAGATGTGTGTGAAGGGAGGGAGTCAGACAGCCATCCATCTAAAATTAATAACCTATCCTAACGATCGGTCAGTCATTTTTGGTCTTGGGTAGACCCTTTAAATGTTTCCCACCTGATTATCCCATTATTGTATATGACGTGCATACGTACTATGTTTGTGCAAGTTGGAGGAAAGCATGTCCTACCGCAGATCTACCCTAAAGTGTCTGACATAATAGTCTCTGCTCACATATAGACCTGGTGTATGACTGTCTACTGTCATGTGCATTATAGTGTATTGATCACTGTATATTGCACAGCCAATACGTTATTGCACTGTATTGCTATGTCACTGCCACTCTGTGTTGTTGTGTCACAAGTCACTTCCGGTGACCCTGGTGCTCCGTTCCCAGTGCGGATTGTAATGTCTTTCTTACTACCAGAAGTGCAGCCTATTCACACTGTGATCACCTTTCTGTTAAACTGGGCAGGAAAACATCCCCTTAAAATAAGTTTTCCGACATCTTTCAGGATATATGTTTTGGTTGAGTCTGGTCTGGAAACCTTTCTATGTGGAGTGTAAGAGAAGTCCAAGACCTGGCCAAGTCTAACCTGAAAGCTATTGGTGTAAAACCAAATGTGAACCTGGAGTAACAGGACTTGGGAGAATTTAGCACAACCCCTGTGCGAACGGAAAAACTATCGCATATTGCTGTGGGATTTCATGGTTGCTCTACCTTGTGTGAAGCAGCTGCAGATAGCCCTGCAGATAGATAGGTTAGGTCCACCTGAATCAGATGGTATTTTCTCCTTGTTGATGAGATATTGCTATTTTTGCAAAAAAACACTTTGGAGCAATGAGGTCATTGCCATGTACGTCTTTGGAGCAATGGTAGTGCCCTTGGTCTTCCTAAGACCAAATTTTCATATTGAAAAAAATGGTGCCATCTTGGTAATAGAATGAATCATACTAGGAAACACTGCGCGATTCTGGTAACCATAACCTATCTATCTGATCTATCTGAATCCCTTTACGTTTACTTTACTGAGAGTGAATAAACATTGCAGTGACCCCCTCGCTGAGTCTTGCTGTATTTCTCCCCAGAGATGTTTTACTACTGTATATCCTGAGTTACAAGTGAATAATTCATTGACTTTCTAGGTGTGTAATACATGTAATGACTATGGATCACTTTACAAATAATTATTTACATTTTTCCATTAAAGAATCATCTTTTGTTAATCAGTGTTGAGGACATAATCAATCCTGGAGCGCTCCTATGTCGGTACACACGGAACCTTCTGAGAGGTGGAAATATAGTGAATCCAGCGTACAATATACACACTAGTACTCACTAGTCATCCAATCCTTTCTTCTCGGTAAGAAAGTTTAATAAGTAAAAGCTATTATCTCTAACTATTCCTATTTATTACCACTAGAAACATTCCATAAGTGGATACATAAGGGAAATATAGATCTACTTTGCATAATACACACAACCTTTGAGAATCGATCCAAAATTCTGTATCAAATGATTTCTTAGTATCTTTCAATAGGGGTCATAACTTAAAGGAATTGTCCCAATATGGACTCTTATTCCCTGTTCACTGGACTGGGTCCTCTAGTGATCAGTAGGATAGAGGACTGTAAGTCCTCGTAAGAGTCCATTCAGCGCTGAAATTCAGCACCAAATTCAGCGCCATTTTCCTCTGTGTGAATGGACCCTACGGTTTCCTGGTGAATGGAGAACCGATGCAGCTGTGTGACCACCAATCCACCAATTCACCTCTAAAGGGCTGCGGGTTCTTCTGGAGATTACAGTCCCGGCAGCCCCATAGAAGGGAATGGAGTGACAGTCATGCATGTGCACTGACGCTCCATTCGCCAAAAGGCCTTAGGAGGACTTTCGGTTTCCCATTCTCCTGATCATTGGTGGATTTGGTAATTGGGCCCCCAGTAATCGGAGACTTATTGTCTTAGCTGGCTTCCTTTTTTTCATAAAAACTACATTTCCCAGCATTCAATATGACTAAGTCACCAATATACAGGATGGTTTTAGAATTGTTAAGAAACATTAAGGAAGACCTTAAGTGACCCTCACCTGAAACCAGAGAAAGGGATTATAAGAATCTTTGATATTTATCTAAGAGAAAGATGCTCCTTTCTCCACTTATCAGGATGTTTTCCTCCCCACTCTTCCTTCTCTGTTAAACTTGCATTTAATCTGAAATCTCTGCTTAGTCCATCTGGAGATGGAACCTGAGCGATATATCTGATTATACATGTCTATAGACAATTAGGGGGAGTAAATATGCAAATGAGATCTTCGGAGCAATGAGGGCATTTCTGTTGACCCAGAGAGGTAAGTGGTTGATAAATGTTCATGCAAAATAACATAAAATAATACTGACACTATATTATGGCAAGTAACAAAATGAAGTGAATCAACGAAAGAGAAATCTAAATCCCATTAATATTGAATATGACCTTTGCACTTTGGAGGAGGAGTCCTGGGAGTGATAATACGGCCCCCGCAGAGCCCTGATCTCAAGACCAGTCTGTGTGGGATGACATGAAGTGAAAGAAGGATTGCAGCAAGTCCACAGAAGATCTGTGCTGGTGGGAAAAATCTCCCTGACGAATTTCTTTAAAAAAAAATTGATAGAAGACAAGGGGCGCTCACACCAAATTTTTCTTTCGTGCGTTCACTTCATCTTGTTAACCGACAACATATAAACTAAGAACACTTCTATTTTTAGTTTGCACCATCTTTATTCACGTCTGCCTAAAACTTTTGCAGTGTATTCTGGTATAATCCTTCACCTTGCAGACAGTTTTAGGTTTCCTGGGCATTGTGTTCTTCCTCTGTGATGGTTTCGCTGTGCCCGGACAAATGAAAGCGGCAGTCAGCTTCTGCGACTGTGACCCATTTTGGCTTTGGGTTGCTCGGGATATAACAGGAGCTGAACCTGCTAATTAGTTTGGCTTTATTTCAGACATTTGGAATGTAGGTAGTGATAAAACGCAGCAGAAGGTACCACTTGGCATCCAGATCATTGTACTCATTATGTTTACTGATGTATTCTACTGAAAAGAGACTCTATAATCTGTGGGGCTGCTATGGAAAATTAATTTCCATATTATTCACTGTGTATGAACATCAGAAACTAAACTAAACGAGTAATATGCAACACGCATGCCTATACCGCCAATCAAATAGTGTGTCCTTGGTTGTTCCGATACACTGGGGGCGGGAGGTGGATGAGAAATAAGATTATGCCCAATACCTTTGAAGTCCGGACTTATGAAATTTGGGGCTATGGGACCTTTCGGATATGAAACATCAGCATGGACAGAGGAAGATAAAGGATTCATATTAGTTAGTGGCTCGTACAGAGTTACATCGACAATATAGGACCAGTTTTATGATATATATATTAGTGGAGGGCGAACCTTGCAAGATTTTTTTTTGCAAATTTTCATTGGAAAGATTAATGTTTTTATTGTACTCTTGCATTTCTTCAAGCCCTAAATAATAATTGGTGGCCTGGGAGGGTGCACAAAAATATACTTACCTTTCCTGGGCTCCGTGACAGGTCATCTCATCTCATGGCTTCAATCAGGACGCCCTGAATAACCCATCACCAATAATTGGGCTAACTTGCCTATGACTATTGTCTTACCTCCCTGTGGATCTATGTACGTGTCCATTACTGGGCCATAAAGAATGCAACACTTGATCTTTGGGTAATTGCACGCTTGCTGCTAGGGTATTGTGCAGATTACAGCTGATTGTGATCGATTACAGGGGTTTCCTGGGCGTTACATATTGATTATCAATCTTTAGCAGACATGAGAAAAACAACTTAGTTATAAGTTTTCTAAAAAATTTAGGTACCAATGCAGTAAAGTTGATTATTGGACCCTAGGGTCTCCTCAGTATAAAAAACAGAGGCCACAAAAGGTGTCTAAAAATCATAGAAAGTCTACTCACCTCTCCTGGGCTACAGCGTGGCAGAGTCTAGACCATTCCTGTTCTTCTTTCAGGGTTGTCCATTAAGTCTCCTAGCCCACAGCTCAGCTAAGACCTGTGATTGGGGGCTCAGTGCTCACATTGGGGGCATTGTTGTCATCACACTGCTACACCAATCCAACACCCGGGACCCCCAACCCAAATCAGCGCTGGTAAACACATCAAAATAGAAATACATAACTTTATCCTATTACGTGGCAAAGTGTTACGTGGTCCAGTGAATAGGGCTGTGTTGCAAATCTACTCAATGTAGGCCACTGTGCCCACTCAAATGCCACTGCCTCTTTGAGCAGCTGATCTGTAGGAGTCCTGGTTGTCAGACCCCCACGATCGCATATTGATCAATCCCTAAATCAAGTGCCACTGCCTCTTCGAACAGCTGATCTGTGGGAGTCCTGGTTGTCAGACCCCCACGATCGCATATTGATTATTCCCTAAATCAGTATGTAAATATTATATAAATATTATATTAAAATATAAAATCCCTTTAAATGAACAATCCCTTCCTTATATAGGTATTGTCCAGAATTTGGAGCAAACTGTGGGGCAGGAGGGTGGGTGTAACAAAAAAAAAGTATACCCACCTATCCCCAGCAATATACTGTAAGCAGTATGGCTCATGTGACCACCATCAGTGGCTCAGGGATCTCTGGAGAGGGCTGATGATGTCACTGATGATGTCACTCACAATCATCACCGATTCCTTGCCAAGGATTGCTGAGGACACTGATTGGTCTCAACCTCACGTCAGACTCATGGCTTCCGGGACGGTGAGCCCTGGCATGAGATGATCTGGAGACCGTGTGTGGGCAACAGAGTATCGGGAACAGGTGACTACGTCCTACTGGTTGCTCCTAATTCTAGACAACCCCTTTAAGATCTACTATATGTTCCGATTTAGTATCGGCAGCTTAAACATAGTTACATTTCTAATTCCGGATGCGATCTTTCCCGTAGAGTATGATCTATAGGTAACGATTTATAACACTTGTTGCGAGAACACAACATGCATCTCTATTATTCCGCATATCTATATATCCGTCGTAATAAAGCCGCGGGATCACAAAAGCAAAACAAACCGGCAAAAATTGCGTTTTCCAAAATCCATTCTTCTTCTAATAACCCGGAGACTTGTTCTCGCTAAGTGCACGCGCCATAAACATTATGTTTATCTTGTACCGCGTTAAACGAAAATCATTGGCTTTGCGATCTATCATCGACACCGTGTCTACAAGTCCCCGCGCGGCGAGAGAAATAATCAAAGAAGAGATAAATTCCCGACGATGAGAGATAGGAAAAAATACCTTAAAATTTCACCGACGTTAATTAAATTTTTAATTAAAGTGTGGGTGTTGACAATGTAAAATATTCATAAAAAATAACCTTGTCCGCCGGTAAAAAAAAAAATTAAAGATTTCTGCTAAATTGAATTACTTGTTTTACAAGGTTATTTTCTTAAGGTAAACATCCCTTTAAATCTTCTCCATAAAACAATCACATCATAAAAAAGTTTGTGCGGGGAGGGGGGGGGGGGGGTTAGTGGATTTTAAATCAATATCCGGATTCTTGATGCCGAGGAATACGAGTAGTTTGTAAGACTCCTGCCCCACCAAGTGGACTGAGAGGGATTTGATTCTCTGTCGGAATTTTTTTCGCTCGAGATATTGCAGGAAGTCAGTATCCATGGAAACAAAGCCGGTCTTCCAAATTTAGAACGGATATTTAACTCCACCCAACTACTTTACGGAACCTATTCTAATTATACAATGTAGCAGCTTAGAAAAGACGGATACAATGTTTAACCTCATTTTTAGACGAAACAATTAGCCGGTATCAGGATTCAGTGTAGTCAGACTCCGCTGCGAGACAATCCTCTACCTGCTATAGGAAAGTATGGTGAGATAGGCAGACGGGTCTTGGTCACCCAGATCTGGTAAGATGGACATTTAGGATATTTGGACATTGCCTATTCAGTCCAGAAAGATTTAAAGGGTAATACCATAGCTGATATTTTTTGGCATGACCTCTGGATCTTCTGCAGCTCCTAGCCGACTACTGTCCAGGGAACTGCTACAAAGCTTCAGTCAAGTGAATACTGATGTGCAAGGGAACATGGTGAATGGGTGACCGTAGGTAAAGGGGTAATACCATCCTAGATAGTGATGTCATAGCCACATAATTAGAGAAGGGTAAACCCATACGTACCATAATATTCCAAATAGTTTTTTTACTAAACCAAATACATGGAGATTTGTCTTGGGTGACTGAAATGGCCACTGCTTTACGCTGGGTTCACACCTGCGTTCAATGTGTCCGTACTATGGTTTCCGTCTTCTGCATGGCAGAAGACGGAAACCATAGACCGGGTCCGGCCGTGCGCGGTGGTGAGCGTTTTAGGCTCTCCGCCGCGAAACCGGATTTTTTTATCCGGACACAGAGTAGTGCATGTCCGACTCTGTGTCCGGATTATAAAATCCGGTTTCGCGGCGGAGAGCGCAAAACGCTCACTGCCGCGCACGGCCGGACAGCTTTCTCACCCATTCAAATGAATGGGTGAGAAAGTCTCCTGCAGGCTTCCGTCTCCTGCCTCTGTTTTATGCAGGAAACGGAAACCTGCAATAAGGAAAGAAGAACGCAGATGTGAACGAGCCCTTATACTGAGGTGTTTCCTCAGATCCCAGAATATAATAGGTGGAGGCCCAGGGGAGGAGACAAAAATAAACAAAACATTTATATTAAAGTTCCATCACCTCTTTAGAGCCTCCTCACAGAATCCAGCGCTCTCCTGGTGATGTCATGCTGAGGACTGTGACTGAGCTTCAGCGGTGACCCCCAGGAAAGGAGATCACCAAGGAGGTAAGCGAAGGTAAGGATGAATGTTCTTTTTTATGTTTTACACCAGAGTATAATAATGTCACTTTAACATTGACAGAACTTTGTGTTTGCCTTAGAAAGATAGAAATTAAATAGGTAGATTTTAGGAGCCCCGACAGTGTTCTATGCTATGATTTATAGATAGGTTCCTAGGAGCCCTGACAGTGTTATACACTATGTTTTATAGATAGGTTCCTAGGAGCCCTGACAGTGTTATACACTATGTATTATAGATAGGTTCCTAGGAGTCCTGACAGTGTTATACACTATGTTTTATAGATAGGTTCCTAGGAGTCCTGACAGTGTTATACACTATGTTTTATAGATAGGTTCCTAGGAGTCCTGACAGTGTTATACACTATGTTTTATAGATAGGTTCATAGGAGCCCTGACAGTGTTATACACTATGTTTTATAGATAGGTTCCTAGGAGCCCTGACAGTGTTATACACTATGTATTATAGATAGGTTCCTAGGAGCCCTGACAGTGTCATACACTATGTATTATAGATAGGTTCCTAGGAGCCCTGACAGTGTTCTACACTATGTATTATAGATAGGTTCCTAGGAGCCCTGACAGTGTTATACACTATGTTTTATAGATAGGTTCCTAGGAGCCCTGACAGTGTTATACACTATGTTTTATAGATAGGTTCCTAGGAGCCCTGACAGTGTTATACACTATGTTTTATAGATAGGTTCCTAGGAGTCCTGACAGTGTTCTACACTATGTTTTATAGATAGGTTCCTAGGAGTCCTGACAGTGTTATACACTATGTATTATAGATAGGTTCCTAGGAGCCCTGACAGTGTCATACACTATGTATTATAGATAGGTTCCTAGGAGCCCTGACAGTGTTCTACACTATGTATTATAGATAGGTTCCTAGGAGCCCTGACAGTGTTATACACTATGTTTTATAGATAGGTTCCTAGGAGCCCTGACAGTGTTATACACTATGTTTTATAGATAGGTTCCTAGGAGTCCTGACAGTGTTCTACACTATGTTTTATAGATAGGTTCCTAGGAGTCCTGACAGTGTTATACACTATGTTTTATAGATAGGTTCCTAGGAGTCCTGACAGTGTTATACACTATGTTTTATAGATAGATTCATAGGAGCCCTGACAGTGTTATACACTATGTATTATAGATAGGTTCCTAGGAGCCCTGACAGTGTCATACACTATGTATTATAGATAGGTTCCTAGGAGCCCTGACAGTGTTCTACACTATGTATTATAGATAGGTTCCTAGGAGTCCTGACAGTGTTCTACACTATGTATTATAGATAGGTTCCTAGGAGCCCTAACAGTGTTATACACTATGTATTATAGATGGGTTCCTAGGAGCCCTGACAGTGTTCTACACTATGTATTATAGATAGGTTCCTAGGAGTCCTGACAGTATCCTGCACTATATTTTAGAGATGGATTCTTAGGGGCCCTAAGGCTATTCTACATTGTGTTTTAAGGTGTCGCTTGTACCAAACTTGTTCAACTAGAAATGAATCTGGAACCCAAAACTAACCCTGAGAGGTTCTCCCATCTCTACACATAATATAGGACCTCCACTTGTGAAAAGCCCACACCTAGGTTCAGGAAAGGGTTCCACCAACCTCCTTCCCTCTCCCTTAGGCTGCCACTGGCTAGCACATCAAGGCAGCAAATGAATAGATGGCACATACAATATCGCTCTCTCCATTTACTTCTAAGGGACGCAGCAAAGCAGGCATGCTCGTTTTTTAAGTGATTAATATTATTATTAGAGTTATTTGTTCAGCACCAATATATTCACAGGGGAAATGAACAGACATTACAAGACAAACAAAATAATTATCATATCACACAATAGGAGTGATGGTCCTGCTCGCAAGAGCTTAGCACGTATGTGGAAATAGGGAGACACAAGATATCAGGTGATATAACTGTATCTGTATGAGCCGTCTCCAGCCGATACCTGTGACTATACAGATACCAAGTGTATGGAGTGCAGGGTAACTACTAGATGGAGGGGTCAGGAGTAGAGAAGGAAGGATAGGATAAGAAATGTTACCTTAGTGTGCAGAGATTGGACAATGTGATCAGGTCATGTGATACGTGTGCCTAAATGGATGTGATTTTAGGACTTTTTTGAAGCTTCTGCAGATGGGTAATAATCAGATTGTCCGGGGTAAAGCATTCCAGGGCATTGATGCAGCTGGAGAAAAGTCTTGGAGATGGTAGTGGAATGTCAAATAATAGGGGATACAACTCTAACGTCATTGGCATAATGGAGAGGATGGTTAGGGTGGGTAGACATAGACGTAGTAGGAGATGGGCAGCGCTGTAGAGGGATGTAAGCTGATGTAAAGAGCCGCTTATATTCACCTCCACCTCTCCATTCTTTCACTGCTTGTTGGGTCCCCCCCATGTTGTACAGCCCAACCTTTACCTGTCCTGTGGTTGGGCATAATGTGTTCCTCCCACTGTCTACTTGATTGACTCTGGCTCTGTGTTAAAGGAGATATAGAAAATGAGAAAAAAATATGGCTCCTTTTTTTTCCAGAGACTGCTTTAGTCTTAACCAATGCAGATCCACTTGAATCAGCGTGAACTGCAATACTGCTCACAACCAAATGACATAGGTGGCGCTGTTTCTAGAAGAAAGCAGTCCTGGTTTTCTAATCTCACGCCATGTACTGGATTCTTTAGGATTTTAATACATGAGATAAAATAGTCCAACTGTGAATGATTTGCTAGAGAATCATGAGCTATTGTTTGGGTCACTTTTACAGGAACCGGGCAACTCGCAACTAGTGCCCTTCATGCCATAGATCAGTCAAACACATGGCAGAGTCTCAACTTGCTTGTGTGAATTGAGCGCTGGTGCCATCAATCGGCTCTTCCATAGTTCTAGTTTTAGAGATAAGTATTTTACATATTTTACGTGTAATACCATGCTTTACCACACGGTGAGCTGTTACCATTAAACACATCAATAAGCAACAAGCAACACAAAGCAATTATAAGATACAATTGCCACATAGCAGAATAACCTAAATCACATCAGCGCCACCTAGTGGTTGAAATGTTTACTACATTTTGATCTGTAATATTAATATCTATTTCTAATAGTATGTAAATTGCAACACTCTAAGCTGCTCGTTGGAGCTTTTTCTAGATTTTCATACATGCTATAGATAAGTTCATCTTTGCCTTTTCTCTTGACTTGACCTATACCCAGATGAATGGCATGAGATGACTAGCTTTGAATAAAACATGATTTCATGATACTGTGTCAGGAGTCGTTTATCCTATATGGGCCACCCTGTGGTTGTGATGTGAATTACAACCTGTCAAAGATTTTGCGAGCATTTTGGAGATTGTATTGAACTTGTATTCTCAGAATCCAAAATTACAGAAAGGTAAAGGTGGAAACGTCAGAATTTATTAGTGCAGGAAGACGACTTATTGATGGTAGATTGTTTCCTTCCAGCAGGCAGGAACATAAGCATAATGCGATAGTCACATAGCCGGGGCTGTACTTGGATAGAAAATCAAGCCCACGGGGTGTGATGGACAAAATCCTCCTCTCATTGACCAAACTTAAAATCTGGTGCAGGCACAGTTTTGGGCTGAACTCCTTCAGGCTGCAGTAGAATGCTGCGCATGCGCTGACCTCCTAAAGTAAGAAGCTTGTCCCACCAGCTCACTGCTCAGTGCACAGCAGAAGTTCAGGGAGAAGCATCAAGAACTGAAAAACCACTTAAAAATGCCTCATTTTTAAAAACTCATCCACCTAAGCATGCCCACTTTCCTATCTATTTTTCCTAAATTTGAGATTTTGCACAAATAAGGCCAAAAAGTAACAAAAATGTGATGCAGGCAGGCACAGTTTGGCAAATTCATCCTACAAAAATACAGGGCTGGTTCAGGATTTATGGTTTTATAATGTAAATTTTGGATAAATCTCAAATTTGATTGGTGTGGGAGAGGTGACAGTTGCCCCCCATACAGATCAGCTCTCTTCCTTTTCCCATATCAACTTCAATGGGAGCTGAGCTGCGTAGATGGCGTCTGGCCATTATACAAGGACTGGAGCCAACTGCATAGTACAGGCATCAGAAGCATCATAAAAAATAAATCCTGGATAAACCCTTTAATCGTTACAATTCAGGTTGCCTATAACTACCACTAGAGGGAGATAAAGAGTTTTATTTTTTGAGCTTTGTGTACAAACATTACGTGGTAAGCTCCTATGTAGGGTTGAGCCGATCTTGACTTTTCAGGATCGATTTTAAAATCCGATTTCCGATCATTTTTCATTCGAACCCGATCTCGATTCCAATGCAAGTCAATGGGATTTTTTTTATTAATCGGAGATCGGATTTTAAAAGCAATCCTATTCACTATACAGCATGGAATCTAACAATTGAACGCTTTAATTGTTAGAATCCACGCTGTGTAGTGAATCACTAAGTAGCCAGAGGATTTTTTTTTAATCCTCTGGCTACTTAGTCCCCCCTGGTGTCCACTTACCTGCAGAGACGGCTGCTCCGGTGCCCTTCTTCACCTCGCTGCAGCTCCACGCTGCTCTTCTCGCCTCGCTGCCCCCTGCCTGCCAGGTTAGGAGAGTGTGGGTGGGTACTGGGAGGGGAGACGTCTCTCCACCCTGTACCCGGCCACACTCTCCTAAGCCACAAGCCTCGCCTTCCTAGCTCTTTAAACACTAACCTGGGAGACGGCGGCAGCAAGGTGAGAAGAGCAGCGTGGAGGGCCAGTGAGGCGAAGAACACCGGAGCAGCAATCTCTGCAGGTAAGTAGCTACTAGAGATGTTAGTTTAGTCTCCCATTAGAATGAATGGAGGCAGCTGGTGCGCAGGGTGTTAAGGCTGTGTTCTGGCTGCTTCCATTCATTCCTATGGAACCGCAACGGAGCCTTCACACTGAGTATACACTCTGCTCAGAATGAGCGGAGCGTATACTCAGTGTGAAGGCTAAGCAAAGCATTGTGGGAAATAGTACCAATCTCGATCCCACCTAAAAAGATCATGTTCACAATTCCGATCGCGATCGTGAAATTTTCTCGATCGCCGATCGGAATCCGATCTTTTCCGAACATGATTGCTCACCCCTACTCCTATGCTGCGCCTAGTGGTGGCTGTCTGAATTTTACCATATGGTATTGCAGCTCTGAAAAACGGAGCACCAAACACTATACAGATACAATGTATCAAGCAATAAAGATTAGACCCAAAACTACTTGGTTTCACAGCAATATTAACCTTGGGGGTCTATCCATGAAGTCCTCTAGCTCCTGCTGCCTCAGCCCCGCGCCGCACTAAATGCCTTTTCCTCCTTATTTTCCTCCGCCGCTCTTCACCTACTTTCTTCATTCAACCTTACTAATTCAGGAAAGACGTTTTAATTTAGTTTTAATGTAGCGACACCGGGGATTTGGCGCTCGGCGGCGGCTTCCTTCACACTGCTGACGTTTTAACATTTACTCTTCAATTATGTATTCGCCATGACTCCTCTCGCACTTTAGGATTCATCATCTTTTATTTAACATAAATGTTCTTATTTATATGTTTTGTTAGGCCGGGAGATTAAATCAGCTCTACAAATACAACCTGATGATTTTTCTGTTTTTTTTTTTTTTTCTGCCGGCAAAAACAGCCATTGAGAGGGAAAGTTAAATTCCGGTTCTGCTCCACTTACGGCGCAGCATTAAAATAATGAGGGTTTCGGCGGTAAGCGAAATTGTTTTGAGTGAAAATGGTAAAATTAAAGGACTATTAGAGTAGTAAAGTGCTGGAAAGAAACCGCTATCGGAAAAAGCCGTAATCGCCCCGGCTCAGATTGTACACAGGAGCCGAGGTGGAGGAATGGAAGTATATCTGATTTCTTCTCTAGCAAAGATAAATGACACCGAAGAACACAGTCATTTGTCACGGCCAGTAATTTCCCTTAATGCATACGCACCCACTTAGTACAATGTTTCCACTGTCTGCAGGATACAGACTAGTAAATCAAGGTGTTGCTTTGGGCTCTTATCAATGCGAGGAAATCGGATACATTATTCTAGTCCTTAAAAATCTCGGCGGCATCAGAAGAAGTCATTGTGGAGGGTGCGAGTAGTTAATGCCCTTCCCCAGTATTAATAAAAAATAAAATAAAAAAAAATACATAAATGCAATACCATGTGTACAACACTAGGTGGCGCTAGACATATTCAGCTTAATCTGCCTTATTTTTTTGTCATTTGTATTCTATGCAAGGCAGGAACCTTATATACCGTTATTATTAATGTGTCATATAGGTTGCTGTCATATTATAGAGATTATTTTGGAGAATAAGAGTGAGGACACGGCTCATTCTTTGTGGATAGACATGATGGGAGTTGTACTTTCACCCCGGCTTGTAATTTTCTGTGCTTCTTTATTGGGCGTTTCCAAATTCTGAATAAATTATCTTCATACAAAACAAAGTAGGAAATATAGAACCGTGTCACCTACTAGCTATAACCCGCAACTTCATCCACTGTCCCCTCACCCTTGCGCGAACCACCTGCAGCACAGCCCATGGCCCCCCATGGGCCTTTCCTTGCAGCCGGAGTTGGGCCCTCCCACAGCATTGTGGGCCGGGACCCCACGGCCCCGCTGCTGCACCTCCGGCCCTCCCTTTTCCCCCCACCCGCGCCCACGGGCCCCTTTCCCCACTTTAGAGATCACAGTGACATCCTACATCTACCCCTTCCCACCACCACCACCAACCCGTGGCCCCGGTTACCCTCCCCCCCTTTCCACATGTGCAATATGGCCCCCCTCCCCCTACTTACCTTCTGGCCACTGGTGCCAAAACCCCCCACTTGCCCTCCCTGAACTACAAGAGCAAGAGCGGCCTCCTGAAAATGGCTGCCAGCCGGCATGCACACTCGGCTCTGCTGGTGTATCACTGGCAGAGCCAACTGCCCAGGCATTGGAGGTGACACAAAGAAAGACGACAAAAGAAGGGAAAGATGCAGCCGAAGATAGAGGCGTCGCTGGAGCGTGTTTTCGAGCAGCAGTGGGGACGCCCCCATCGCATTTTCAGCGCCCCCATCGCTGCAAGAGAACTAATTTGCATACCGGTAAAACCCGGTATTTCTAAGGAACGGCGCAGCGGAGATCACATCTAATCGCAAGAGACGAATAGCCTTTCTAAAGGCTATTCCGACATGTGATCGCCAAAAAAATTCATTTCAATGGTAGAATCCCTTTAAGAGTGAACAGAAGACGGACACCAGTGGAGATTACAAGTTTCCAACCCCGCCAACACCGTGAACTCCGTGCGGCACAGATAGACCGATACTCGGCGTATTACACATGGATCTAAATGAGCAGAATTTTAATAGGACATTCTAATAATTGTAAAACCATACAAGCCGGGTAATACATACAGTGGGCTGATAAGATTCAATGAATTGGATTTCTTGCCTGAAACATAGACTTTGATGAGCTTAAACCTCCATTGAAATATTCCATACCTTTCCGTTTCAATTGAGGCAAGTGCAAACACAGCCAGAGATTAGCTAAACACACTTAACTATTCTTGATTGTTTATGCAAATGGCGCTATCTGAACCATACGCCGCTGAATTGGGCTGGTTTTAATGCCTTTGAAGCTTATCAACCTTTTAATCATTTTGCAAACAGATGTAAGTCATTTTAATTTCCCATTTAACAAAGTCAATTTTTAGAGTTATCAGGGGAACCGGCAGAGCAGACGAATCAAATATATTGATCTAATAAAATCAGCTGGAATTAGGGACAATACGCTGGAATTCATTACTAACATGGTTGGAGAGAGTGCACGGGGCATTAACTCCGCTAAGCATGATGTTTATTGATGCATGACTTTCTGATTAAATATTTAGAGAGTTTTTGCAGATTCTTATGTAAGATAACAGGTGGTTTCTGGACTCGTCGCCAGCGCCAGGACTCATTAGGGGGAAGGAAAGCTAAAGCCAAGAGGAGACTTTCTCTAGCGGCAAATGCACTGGAACTTTTCCAGAAGACCACCGCTTGGAGAAGACCACCCTCACCAAGGTCAGCATTGCCTTCTTAATTCTCCTATCTTCTATGTATATTGGACCACCCACTCTCAAGGACCGGTATTCACTACAACTTTGGTTAACTTTGAGTGATCTTGTCTAAGTATATGATAACTATTAATATTATAGTATGATATATTCCAAGGTAAGGCTTAGTTATTGTTTTTTAATCAGTAGAATTGTTATTAGAGACTAGCATCTGCCCGCAACTTCGTCCGCGGGGCGGTGTTGTCGCTGAGGCGCTGTTATGTAGCCCATCGCTGCTCGCATGTGTTGGCTCTGTTCCATATATCTGTCACTGCGCCTAGGCCTAGGTGTGCCCCGAACCCCCTAAACTCGCCTGGGGTGCAGACTCCCCTCCCGCGAGCTACCACTACAGCCCCCGTGCACCCTCCCTCCCCACCACCACCCCTGCACCCCCCAGCACCAACCCCTTCACCTGCCCACCATCCCCGCCCCCCTTCCTCCCGGACCACCGGCTCCAACGCGTGC
The DNA here is from genome assembly GCF_031893055.1 of Leptodactylus fuscus. Taxonomy (NCBI): domain Eukaryota; kingdom Metazoa; phylum Chordata; class Amphibia; order Anura; family Leptodactylidae; genus Leptodactylus; species Leptodactylus fuscus. The sequence goes on from NC_134266.1 coordinate 13,178,935, forward strand.
ACCTGAGTGGCTGTAGTTGGGAGAGTGTGCGCACGCTAAGGTACATCGCTGAATTGGGCCCTGTAACGCTGCGGGCTTTGTGTTCTTACAGGACATGGGTGAGCCGATGGCGCTGCGTATCTCCAAAGACAGGCAGCATGCTCGCTCTGGGCTTTCCCGCACATGAGCCGCCATGTTCTTCACTCAGCTTTGTGCTGGGCTGCATCCTCCCACGCCATAGAGCGCTCCAATCGGCCTGTGATGACGTCATGTCAGGTCTTCAAACTTACTCCCAACCGAACTTCGGTGCTCGCGGTCATTACGCCCGGCCACCCATGGGGATGGTAAGTAGTCTATATTCTATTCTGGCCGGGATTCTATGTCTGTGTGAAATTTGAGGACAATCCATGCTGCGGTGTAGGCGTGATTGAGGAACAAACATCCAAATATCCAAACACACAAACTTTCACATTTATCATATTAGTAAGATTACTGAACCTCCCAAGATCCGTCTCATTTTGAGTGTCCCTCTAATATGCTACGGGTCAAACAAGTTCAGATAGAAATGGAAGTGAAATTATTATAGACAGAGTATTACAGGGGGAGGCCAAGGGAAGGTATAAAAAATACAAAAAAAACCATTTATACTCACGTTCCTTCACCTCTGTTGGGCCTCGTTGCAGCGGCCGGTGCTCTTTCTCAGTCTCTTTAGTGACGTCATGCGCGCGAGGTCACCATTGAGGCCTGTGATTGGGCCTCTGCCGTTACATAGGGTACACTGAGTGTCATGACGTCTAAAGAGTATAACAATTTTACTTTCGACTCTATCCAAACATGCTGGAACCAAAAGTCCTCTCCGTGGTATTATTATTGGTTTGGATGGACATTTTTGACCTGATGGACTCCCTTTAAATATATAGTAATTTACTTAGTAGTTGCCAAATACTTAGTGGCCAACACTATCTTTCCTGACACCTTCATACACATACATAGCTGTCTTGTTTGATCATTGATATGTCTTGAGATTGGAAGGGCCTGGCATGTTGAAATACAACCGCGTTATTCTTCCTCCATTGGTAGAACGTGTGAAGGCCACCATATCTATAGGCTTGCCATGCCAAAAACTGTATAGGCTTGCCAACGTTAATCTGATATGTTTGGCCAATCTAAGAAAAGAGATTATAACTAGAGATGAGCGAACACTATTCGAAACACTAGAGATGAGCGAACACTATTCGAAACCCCCGTTTCGAATAGCATGCACGCATAGGAATGAATGGACGCAGCCGGCACGCAGGGGGTGCCGGCCGCTTTCATTCATTCCTATGGGTGCGTGCTATTCCAAACGGCCCTTTATTTAACCCTTTATATCCAAATGACTCCCTATTGTCCCATTTGTGTATGTAGCCAAAATTGTCTTGTATATATGATCATAAAACACATAGGGCCCATGTCACTAAAGTGTTAATGCCTTATACCTATCCTACCACCATAGCGTATTTGACATATTCAAGCTTAACTTGACATGTTTACTTATCATGCAAAGCATCAGGCTCGTGCCGACATTGTCTTCATTTTTTTCTTTTGAATAATTCAGCAAGAATAATCCAGACAACATAAACTTCCTCTGATTATAATAAAGCAACTTCAAAGTCATATAAAAATACAGAATGGAGACACCCGGGAAGGTAATTTACATGTACAATGCTCATTAATGACAATAATGCTAAACCTATCCTCAAATATTACAGATTAGATTTGTTCTCGGGTTCTGTAAAAGTTAAAATCTCAATTTACTAAATAAATAGAATTATAGAGAAGTCAATAAACCCAATAAATGATAAATTGTCTGAGGAAAAAAAATATTCCAGGTTTCTTTTGTTTTCACATTAAATTAGTAATCCTTTTATTCCCAAGTAGAGTTGAGCCAATCTTGAAATTTCTGGATCGTTTTTAAAATCCGATTTCTGATCATTTTCCATCTGAACCCGATCCCAATTCCGAATCTAACGCAAGTCAATGGGATTTTTTTTAATTATCAAAGATCGGATTTTAAAAACAATCCTATTCACTACACAGCGTGCAGTCCAAAAATTGTTTCAATTTTGGACTCCATGCTGTGTAGTGATTTAAAAAAAAATCTCCCAGGCTACTTAGCCCCCCAGGTGTCCTCTTATCTGCACAGATCCACTGCTGCTGCTGCGCCCCGTTCTTCTGGGTCCGGTCCTCTCTCATTGACATACCTTCAGAGTGCTGTGCACACCTCCACCTCCCTAGGCTAGTGTTAGAAATGATGGGGGTAGGCGGGACTTGTTGTGGCTTAGGAGAGTGTGGGCGGGGAGACATGAGTGCATCACTCACGTCTCCCCTCCCAGTACCCGCCCACACTCTCCTAAGCCACAAGTCCCGCCTTCTCCCAGCATCTCTAACACTAGTCTACGGAGCAAGAGAAGAGGAGCAGGGAGCGGCAGCGGATCTGTGCAGGTAAGTTGAGCGATCAGGATTGGAATTCCGTTGAATTCCGTTGCCGATTTACTAAATAAATAGAATTATAGAGAAGTCAATAAACCCAATAAATGATAAATTGTCTGAGGAAAAAAAATATTGAAACCCAATCACGATCGTTAAATTTACTCGATCGCTGATCGGGATCTGATCTTTTCTGATTCCGATCGCTCAACCCTATTCCCAAGGACATACAGTATTGTGCAAAAGATTCAGAATGTTGCAAAATAAGAATGCCTTCAGACAAAGAAGGGTTAATAGAATATTTTGTCAATTAAAATGAAGTGAAGGAAGAAAAGAGAAATTTATATCCTATCAATATTTGTTGTGACCTTTGTCCTTTGCCTTCCATTAGTTCTTCTTGGTACAGTTTTTGGCAGAACTCGGCAGGGAGGTTGTTCCCGCCATTTTGGAGAACTAAGCCCAGATCTTCTGAGGATGTAGACTTGTCCAATCCGTCTGTCTCTTCATGTCATCCCAAACAGACTGGATGATTCTGAGGTCAGGACTCTGAGGGGGCCGTATCATCACTTCCAGGACTCCTCCTCGAAAGGGGAAAGGTCACACCAAATATTGATGGGATTTATATTTGTCTGATGAAAATCAACTATTAACCCTTCTGTTTCTAAAAACATTCTTTCTTGGAAGCGTTTCCCACACCTATCCATAACTTTTGCATCTCAGGCTCTTATTGTCTCAGACTTAGACACAACCATGATTTCTTTAGTACATTTTATAACTTAACACTTCGTAAAAATTGCATGAAGGCATCCATGTTTGCAAAGTGCTGGGAACATTTTCACATGTGCCTGATGTCTACTTTCAGAATTTGTCTGCTGGTATTATGGACCTCTACTAATAATACTGTATGCTGCTCATAAATAAGGCAGAAAATCAAGATGATATATATATGTGTGGGAGAACCGCTATTTTTCCCCAAGACTGTTGCAGTATGCGCAGGCGTTTAGCTTGTAGGTCCCAGACTGGAGTAAAAGTTCGGGCCGGTCCTGCAGGACCATCCACTCCAGACTTGGGAAAACCGACCAGCAGGGCTTTGTAAGTAGCACAGGTGGGCTGGTTAGTGAGGGAGAGGGAGAGGAGAGAGACTGAAACACACACTGAACCAGTCTGGGAAAGCTCTGCCAAAAAGGACACTGTTAAAGGGCTGGGTATGTATACCCTGTGTGAACCTTGTTTGTTAGGAGGTCAGCAGTGGGTTGATCCCCTGGTTAGTGAGGGAATAACTCATTTAGTAAGCCGCCGGAGAGGTGTAGGTCTTTATTTTCATTTGTTTGTTTTGACATGCTGAGCTCCTGAGCAGCACTACCTGTACCTTTAAGCTTGTCTGCTGCAATAAAGATTGCTTTTGGGAAAGAAACCAGAGCTTCTGAATTCCCTGTACATCACTATGTATATATATATATATATTTACATACACAAGTTCTCCTGCAGTCATTGTCTCAATAATGAATTGGAATCTCAATTGGAAATAATTGGAAAGTGAGTGGTCTTCCCTACTCTGAGCAGACATGATCCTTACGCAAAACCAGGCAGAAGCTATTTCACCAAATCCTTATTAAGGTGGTCTTATTCTCAAATCTAACAACATGATCAGGGATAGACCACAACAGGGTACAAAATAGGATACATATTATAGGTTGGACTTGATGGACTGTGTCTTTATCCAACTTCATCTACGATGTTACTGGGAATCAATGGAATAAGAATGGCCAGGTCCATTCATGGGACAATGACCTCCCTATCCATTGATTTATCCAAGAGGATCCTAAAGCTTCACTTAGCTCTCAAGCCATTACTTAGAAATGAGAGGTGTTCCATATTGCTGGGGGACTTCATTTCCCCTTTTTGTCACTTTTGCAATTAGGCGATTGATCCTTCAGGTCCCCTCCTATCTCACTTTTTTTTAGGCTCCCTGGATACAGCCTCCATGGATCTAACTGCTTGGTGTTCTAATGGGCAACTCTACTTCCTCACCACTTTAAGATATTTCGAAGACCTACCAGTCTGGATACATCCTTTGCATTCCCTATCCTCTCCCATGAGATGGTATCCACATCTGGACCCAGATCTTAGGACCAAAATAGTTACATCTAGGTTTTCTGTTATGATCCTGTGGCTGCCTTCCATCCTGTAGGAATTTACTCTAGGTCAGGGGTGCTCACACTTTTTCAGCATGTGAGCTACTTTATAAACTGACCAAGGGATAAGATCTAATACCCACTTCTTGTGGGCGGGGCCTGTGTGCAGGCTGGGGTGGGGCCTGTGGGTGGGGCCAGGGCGGGGCCTTGACGGGGCGGAGTGTGAGAGCAGGAGACAGCTCTCCGGTGTCTGCTTGTTCACAGTGCAGGCTGAGAATCATCTCTGGACACTGGCAGTGGACACTGCCAGCGTCTGGAGATGACTCTCAGCCTGTGCTGTGAACAAGCAGCACCCCAGCTCCCTCCATTCCTAAGAGCGGGGAGCGCGTCATCCCCTGGAGCTGCTGCTGCCCGACCTGCAAGTGTCCAGAGTGCTTGTTCACAGCGCAGGCTGAGAGTCATCTCTGGACACTTGCAGGCGGGGCCTGCAGACACCGGGGATCCCTGGTTGTATCCAGCGATCGACCCATACATCCTTCGCGATCGACTGGTAGATCGCGATCGACGTATTGGGCACCCCTGCTCTAAGTTCACACCTGTGCTTGGGTTTCCATTCTAAGGGACCCTCAAAATGGAAACCCAATCCCCTTAAAAACATTACGGGACTTTTCACTTTGCATTTTTGAAGCAGAATGGGGGACGGAATCCCCAAACGTAACCCAGCCTTACTCAGTTCTGATCAAACTCAATAAATCAGGATGCAGTGAGCGCCCCTAGTGGCAACAGAAAGACCTACCCCCAATACCAACCTTAGGGAGGGTTCACACGGTGTAACGTGCCGCGTGATGTGGCACGTCTACGCCGCGGGAGCTTTTGCGGGCCGTACACGCTCCCATTGATTTCAATGGGAGCTGGGATTGTATGCGCCGCACTATTTTGCAGCTGTGATTTTGCGGCCGCAAGATCATGGCCGCAAAATAGTGCGGCGCATACGATCCCCGCTCCCATTGAAATCAATGGGAGCGTGTACGGCCCGCAAAAGCTCCCGCGACGTAGACGTACCACATCACGCGGCACGTTACACCGTGTAAATCCTCCCTTACCCCTTAGTTCCTCCTTACCACGATTGCCTTTGCTTTTTCTTTCGGAGTAGTCTAACTATTGAATTCCGTCAAGTAGCCAATTGAGAATTTCTATCTTAAATATATCTTTAAAAAAAAAATGCTTAAACAATTCTAAAAATGACTTTGACGATTAGGCATAAAATAATTTTACAGATTCGGATCTGATGTCTCGAGCAGTGCCTGAGGCTGACGCTGGTTTTAATCCATCACTGGCAGAACATTATCTCTTCATTTCAGCGCATTTCATTTTACTTGTAAAAAATTCAATCTATGTAAAAAGTGGACTGGAAGAAGTCACCAAGTCACTCCGTTCTAAACGCGACCATTTAACTTATTTTCCGTGGTGTCGTTCATTTTAATTAGAAAATCTCAATGTTGTACATTTCTTCCTCCTTCTTCATTTATCGAGTCGTTTAGACCAATTATCCATGGAGCCGGCGAGTCCAAAAAAAAACAAAACACATTTTACATTTTCCACTTCACTTTAGAAATTTTTTTTTAAAAAAATTGAATATTTTGCAAAATAATAAAAAAAAAAAAAATCAAAAAAAAAATCACCTGAATTGTTGATAAACCTAAAATGAACTTTTTTGTAATGTTATGGAATATTAGGACTGGAGCGCGCTATCTATCAGGAACACAGCTTCTGCCAATAGTCAAAGTTATCATGGTAAGACAGACATGTGCTGCTTCCCCAGATAAACCGCTTTCCGGAAAATACTGACCCCATGTTGCTTTCCCTATTCCCTTGTTATGGCGCCACGGAAATTGTTGGTTTCATAAACATTGCAAATAAACTTGCAAAAAGTTTAGAAGTTTGCAATATCGTATAGACCGTAGCTTCTTGCTCGGGTAGTTTCTACTTTTGCAAAAAAAAAAAATTGTTAAAGGTTTTTACTAGAGATGAGGGAACACTAAAATGTCCGAGGTTCGAAATCCGATTCGAACAGCTGCACACTGTTCGACTGTTCGAATGGATTTCAAACCCCATTATAGTCTATGGGGGGAAATGCTCGTTTCAGGGGTACGCAAAATTCGATAACATTATACTTACCAAGTCCACGAGTGACGGTCGGGCTGGATTCTCCTTGAAGCCTTCTCCTGGCGCAGCGCCCCCACGGCGTCTTCCGGCTGGAATTCACTATGCCTAGGCATCGGGGCCTAGGCAGAGCCGACTGCGCATGCGCGGTCATGCGCGGAAATGCGCAGTCGGCTCTGCCCGGCCCGACGCCTGAGCAGAGCCGACTGCTCATGCGAGGGCATGCCCGCACATGCGCAGTCGGCTCTGCCTAGGCCGGATGCCTAGGCAGAGTGAATTCCAGCCGGAAGACGCCGCGGGGACGCTGCACGGAGAAGACTTCTAAGGGTAAGAGAAGAACCAGCGTTGATTGGCAGAATGTATAGCATTCTGCCAATCAACTCTGGTTCTGCATCGAACCTTAAACTTCGAACAGCTAGTAGTGTTCGATCGAATATGAGTATTTCGAATACCGTAGTATTCGATCGAACACCTACTCGATCGAACACTACTCGCTCATCTCTAGTTTTTACTTTAACCATCTTAGTATTGACCGTCTTTTGTCTTGAGGATAGCAATGGATACGTCTATATATGCAAAAACTTTCTATGGTCTAAACACAGGCGTAGCTTCCATGTTGTCTTCTCGTGCATGTCTCTGTTTACATCTGTGTTCCAGAATAAGCGTATGCCCACACTGCAGAAAATGGATTCTATGTGTGAGCATACCGCAGGGCTAGCGGAAAAGCTGCGACGGCTTGCTGTGACGGAATGCTGATTCAGTGCACCGGCATCCTGTTGCAGCATTCCACTCCGGATTAGGCCCAAATGAATGGGACTAATCGGGAGGGAGTCTGGCGCTGCGAATGACATGGCTGAGTCAAGGGGATAGGGAAAGTCGCTTCTTTTTTCTGCTACTATCTAGCAGAAAAAAAAGAAGTGAGCAGCTCCTGTGGAAGTCAATGGAAGCCCTTTTTGGCAGGGGATTTTGAGGCGGATTCCACGTCAAAATCCGCTGCCAAAAATCTCAGCGTGAACTAGCCCTAAGAGGATAACCCAACCACAATAATTTAAAAAAATAAAAAAATAAAAAATGGCGTTTTTTTGCTTAATTTTTAAAAATGTTAAATTCTTAATCCTTACTAATATTATACATGTGAAGGTTTGTGTGTTTGGATGTTTGTTCCTCAATCACTCTCACACGGGTGAACGGATTGCTGTGAGGTTTCACACATACCTAGAATGGGGTCCGGAAGGAAAGATAGGCTACTTATGATCCCCATAGGTTGCCGGCTTTCACCACCGCAGGCACGGAAAGCCCGGTCAGCGAAGGCTGAAGGACCTGCGATGACGTCATCGCAGACCTTTGCGCTGCCCTCTGATTGGTGCAAGCACTGGAGGGGGTGGACATGAAGAGACTGAAGCCGGCCGCAGCGCCTTCACGCTGGACTCTGATTTCAGCGGCTGAGACTGGGTGCCAGTGACCGACACACTGACAATGTCACCGCAGATGCGACATGCAGAACATGCCGGCTTCGGTGGTGGCCGGCACGCGGCATCCATCCGTAAGTTCGTTGGAGCCCAAGGGTTTGGGAAGAGGAGGGGTGACTTCAGCAAACCGACAGATACACACCCTATTCACGCTGACACACTAGGCGCACGGGCGGGCCGCCTGGAGGTTGTGGGGTGGTGGAAGCCAAGGTCACGGGGGAAGAGGAGTGTTGGGGTGGTGAAAGCCGGGGTCACGGCGGGTGGGGGGTGTTGGGGTGGTGTAAGCCGGGTTCACAGGAAGGGGGAGGGGAGGGGGGGGACAAAGGGGGAAGAGGCGATGAGGAGCAGCCAGGGTCTCCTTTGGGGGTGCGGGGCGCCAGGGATACATGTGGAAGTAAAGGGACCCGGTGTTGTGGCGGCCGCAGGGCAATGTGAAAGGGTAAGCCTGGGCCGCGCAGCAGGTGTGTTGTGCATGAATGGATGGATGCTACGGACGAAGTCGCGGGTACTGCCAGTTTTAAATATGGTTATATTTTTAAATTAAGTCTCTCCTACTTAAACAGTATCCCAAAGGCAATGATCATCACCACAAAGTCATGTACTCCTTGTACCTAAAGGACACAAATATACAGGATTGGCGTTATTTTATTTTTTTTTCTTACTTATATAGCGCTTTAGGCTGAGGCCCCACGTTGTGGAAACGCAGATTATTTTGTTGCATTTTTTGAGCCAAAGCTAAGAATGTCTACAAAGGGAATGGGAAATATATAGGAAGCTCTTATACTCCGACCTTCTGCTCAATCCACTCCTGGTGTTGGCTCAAAAAACCACAACAAAATCTGGAAGAAAAAAAGTTGCGTTTCCACAACGTGGGGCTTTAGCCATACCAATATTGATAAGAGTGTCTGATATAGGGCTCAACATCTATATTCCTTATCAGTATGTTTTTAGAATGTGGGAGAAAACCAGAGTACCCAGAGAAAACCCACGCAAACACGGGGAGAACATGCAATCAGGATGTGGAAACTCCTTAGTATATAATGTAAGGTTGGAAAGTGTGAATAGTAAGTAATAAACTATGCAAAATATTGCAAAACATATTACCCTTTTGGAGGACACTGCATTAATCCACACACTTTTCCTATATAGTCACAACCGCTTTCTACAAAAAGTTGCCTAAATCGAACAATGAAGGTACGCACAGAATTCTGGTGCATTTTTATTTGTGAATCAGCCCCATTAAGTTAGTGATCTCTAGGAAACAAAACTTAGGCCTGGTTCACATCTATGTTCAGTATTCCATTTGGGGAGTCCGCTTGGGGACCCTCCGAAGGGAATACCGAATGCATTGGCAAGCGGTGAGCAATGAAAGCACACGGAAGCCATAGACTATAATGGGGTCCGTGTGTTTTCTGCGTGGTGTCCAGATGAAACATGTGGAGACGACAGTAGCTCATGAAGTACCACAAGATTCATGCGGACACCGTGCGGAAAACACACGGACTCCATTACAGTCTATGGGGTCTGTGTGCTTTTATAAGCTCAATGCGTTCGGTATTCTGTTTGGGGGTCCCCGAACACAGAATCAGGTCTTCGTGTCAAAATTATATCTTAGAAATACCCATTGCAGTAAAGTAATCCTAAAAGTCTGACCCACCATTTTCAAATAACCAAGCAGGGGTACAACAATAGGTGGTATAAAGGCTATGGCTAGAGATGAGCGAGTAGGTATTCGATGGAATACTACGGTATTCGAAATACTCGTACTCGATCGAGGACCACTCACTATTCGAATGTAAAAGTTCGATGCAGAACCAGCATTGATTGGCCGAATGCTATACAGTCGGCCAATCAACGCTGGTTCTTCTCCTACCTTTAGAAGTCTTCTCCGTGCCGCTTCCCCGTGGCGTCTTCCGGCTCTGAATTCACTCTGCCAGGCATCGGTACTACCGCTTGTAGTGCGGACATGCGCAGTCAGCTCTGCCCAGGCCCGATGCCTGGCAGAGTGAATTCAGAGCTGGAAGACGCCGCGGGGACGCTGCACGGAGAAGACTTCTCGGAGGATCCAGCCCGACCCTCACTCGTGGACTTGGTAAGTATAATTTGATCGAATGTTGCCTACCCCTGAAACGAGCATTTTCCCCCATAGACTATAATAGGGTTCGATATTCGATTCGAGTAGTTGAATATTGAGGGGCTACTCGAAACGAATATCGAACCTTGAACATTTTACTGTTCGCTCATCTCTAGCTATGGCCATTCTTGAGCCATGGAGTGGAGGTGCCCTAAAAAGGACTCTGCTCCCCATTCCCACATGAGAATATACAGTACACCCAAGAAATATTTTGTGATCATTTGGGGACCTTGCTACACTCTTGCACTAGGGCCATGAGAACTGTATGAACATCTTCGCTCATGGGCCTTAAGTCACCGTTCCTATACAACTTCTTTAACTTTTTTTCTATTCTAAAAGATCCCTAGTTCTAGGTGCGCCAACTAAAAGTGGTGGATGACCGAGCAATCCATTCCTTCCCAGTGCCATATCCCCAAAAAATCTGACTTACACGTAAAGGACATCTAGCGTGCTTCACCTTCCAGTCGTTTATGGGAAATCCATTCCAATAAAACCCGGTCTAGCACTTCAGCCTCCAATTACTCCTAAGTTATACCTCTTAATCTGTGACATCCATTATAATAATTACAAAACATTATGCTTAACCAGTTTACCTTTATACGTGCTAATAAAATGATGATATGCTTTTTGCATTCGCCGCTCTATAGACAAATATGTTGCCGTCCTGGGAATTCTTGAATCAGTATGTAAAGTACTCTTCATAATTAAGCGACAACTACTCTTTGATTCTCTGCCAAGAATATAATAACTTTGTTGCTCCAGAATGTAAAACTTTCACAAAAAGAGCATCTATCTATTTCATAGGCCCGCTGGTGATTAGTCTGCCTCTAATTAACAGTGGGTTCTAAAGTGAGAGAGAAATGCTGACACGCTTAATGTGGAGGGATCCATAACCAAATGAGAAGGAATAAATCATCGCCGGTGAACTTCTGTGACAGATAGCTCAGCCACAAGGAGTTTAATGGGTTTTGGAGGGTACATGCGAGGGACAATGGAGGCCACATACGCCGTGGTGAGCTAAGGATTGGACGTCGTTCTAATGGTATATATACTTGCCAAGGTTTAGGTTCCCAAAAGCAGGACATTTAAAGGGAGTCTGTTATCAGACCCCAGAATATCTACCAAGCTCTGCAGATACATAGGTTACAGTTCCCTGAATCCAATGGTGTTTTTTCTTCTTCTTGTGAATCGGTAAGTCTGTTACAGAGATATTGTCTATTTTTTGTTACGACCCGGTCTTCGCTGTCTCAGGCTGTTAGGTTCAGGTGTGGAGTGTCTAAATGGCATTCTGCACGGGAATATTCACACTGGGCGTGCGGTCCCTGCAGTTGCACTCTTGCATGGATCGTGCAATGAGCTGCACTGCTGATCATTGCTGTAGTGTGCCTTGGCCTCTGATGGGGTTAAGTTTCTCTGCTGTGCTAGGAGTCCATTCAGGTTTTGGACGGTTCCAAGTTCTGTTATCCAATTGGCCTTCTGAATACTCCGGTTTCTGGCTCTTTAAACTCTACTTTGCATGCTGTCAATTACCGGTCTCAGTGAGCCTTCACATAGAGTATACGCATGTATCACATTGAAAGCAATAGGGAAAAAAGCCTCCCATTGATTTCAATGCCGGCACCCATTCAATTCAATGGGAGCTAGTTTTTACGCGCTCATTCTGCATGACTTTTACGTCCAGAATGAGTGGAGCATATTCTCCGTGTGAAGGCTCACTTTTTTTTTTTTTTTTTTAAATGTAGATTGTGAGCCCCACATAGAGCTCACAATGTATATTTTTCCCTATCAGTATGTATTTGGAATATGGGATGGAAATCCATGCAAACACAGGGAGAACATACAAACTCCTTGCAGATGGTTTTATGCCCTTGGCGGGATTTGAACACCAGGACTCCAGCGCTGCAAGGCTGCAGTGCTAACCACTGAGCCACCGTCTTCAGTTACTGTGTCCCAGACATGGTCTGTCTGTCTGAAGCTGCTATTCATCTGCATGTGAGTCCTGGCCCATCCAGCTTCCTTAGCTGCTTGTTCACACCATCCTAATATTTTGTTAAGTATTGAGCTCCTTTATCCAAGCATAGTTGTTCTGGGTGCAGTGAACCCTAGTCTTATTTTCTGTTTGGACTTTTTGTAGGGTTTTTGGTGTGTGATACTAAGTTCTGATTTTCCTATCCTTTTGCATAGCGTCAGTATTTCTGTGTTTCTGTGTTTTATTTTCTGCATTATACTTTGTGTTCCTCATATTCACCGTTAGTCCAGTCGGACACCTGGGCGGGGCTTTTTCTGTATCTGCCTCTCCTTCATAAATGTCAGGGGTTTCTGTTGCACTAATAGGTGAGTTATTTCTCCGGCTGTGTCAGATTAGTTAGTCGGGCCCACGGCTACTTCTAGTGTGCACGGCAGGGTGTAGGAGTATCACACTAGTAATTCCAAACTGCTTATACTCCTGATTTTTGTTTTTTGTGTTTTGTGTTTTCTCTTTTACTTGACGGAGAAGTTATCAGTCAGGGGCCAGTCCTTGGTCAGGGATCCAAGACCATAGCATTTTTAGCATTTGATCTTTGGCGCTAGAGATGGATTTGATCTGAATATTCCAAATAGTCCCATTTCTAGTGAAACTGAACAGTTGGGGCTTCATCTTGGGTAAACTAAAATGGCCACCGTGACCTGCAATTATTATACTCTGGAGTCTCTTCAAAACCCAGAGTATAATAGGGGGAGGCCATGGGGTGGTGTAAAAAATAATAATAAAAAAAAAAAAAACATTTATACTCACCTTCCAGTGCCATACCAGCACTGAGTGTAATAGTATGGCAACATGACGGATGCTCAACATGGCAACATGATATATGGCAACGTGACACATGCTCAACCTGACTTCATTGTAAGTTGCGGAGTGGGAAGGGGTTAAAGGTGTTTTCTGGGACCTACATATCAATGACCTATCCATATGATCAGTGGGGTTACAATTTGCAAAGCTTGCTAACCAGTTACAATGGTTACAATGACGTCTTGGTCAGTGGCGTAACTAGGAATGGCGGGGCCCTGTGGCGAACTTTTGACATGGGCCCCTAACCGACACCGACGCCGAAGACCTCGACCGACCCCCTCCTCCGCACTCTATTATGTCCCTTAGTAAGCCCTGCACACAGTATTATGTCCCTTACTGGCCCCTGCACACAGTATTATCCCCCATAGTGGCCCCTGCACACAGTATTATCCCCCATAGTGGCCCCTGCACACAGTATTATCCCCCATAGTGGCCCCTGCACACAGTATTATCCCCCATAGTGGCCCCTGCACACAGTATTATCCCCCATAGTGGCCCCTGCACACAGTATTATCCCCCATAGTGGCCCCTGCACACAGTATTATCCCCCATAGTGGCCCCTGCACACAGTATTATAGCCCATAGTGGCCCCTGCACACAGTATTATCCCCATAGTGGCCCCTGCACACAGTATTATCCCCCATAGTGGCCCCTGCACACAGTATTATGTCCGTTAGTGGCCCCTGCACACAGTATTATCCCCCATAGTGGCCCCTGCACACAATATTATCCCCCATAGTGGCCCCTGTACACAGTATTATCCCCCATAGTGGCCCCTGCACACAGTATTATACCCAATAGTGGCCCCTGCACACAGTATTATCCCCCATAGTGGCCCCTGCACACAGTATTATCCCCCATAGTGGCCCCTGCACACAGTATTATCCCCCATAGTGGCCCCTGCACACAGTATTATAGCCCATAGTGGCCCCTGCACACAGTATTATCCCCATAGTGGCCCCTGCACACAGTATTATCCCCCATAGTGGCCCCTGCACACAGTATTATGTCCGTTAGTGGCCCCTGCACACAGTATTATCCCCCATAGTGGCCCCTGCACACAATATTATCCCCCATAGTGGCCCCTGTACACAGTATTATCCCCCATAGTGGCCCCTGCACACAGTATTATACCCAATAGTGGCCCCTGCACACAGTATTATGTCCCCATAGTGGCCCCTGCACACAGTATTATCCCCTATAGTGGTCCCTGCACACAGTATTATCCCCCATAGTGGCCCCTGCACACAGTATTATGTCCAGGATCGGCAAGTAAATAGGGCCCGTAACGGGCAATTTAAAAAAAAAAAAAAACGCAGGGGTAGCGGCTGTCACCGTACCCCCTACTGGCCCGGGCCCTGTGGCAGCTGCCTCCGCTGCCTCTACGGTAGTTACGCCCTTGGTCTTGTTTATTAATCACATGGCAACAGCTCAAACTGAATGGGCCCATAGCTAGAAAGGATGAGAAAGAGACCAAAACTGAAAATGCAAAATCAGTGGTGGAAATGTCGTTTCACTTCTTGAGAATAGTTAAAAGGAAATCAGTAAGTAATTCAGCCCGCATCCTGCAAAAAACAAGACTCATATAGCTATATCTATGGAAACAAAAATCAAAAAAGGCCTTAGTCCCTTCTCAGAAATGGGGGAGATGTGACCGACACTGCGTTGGTGATGACTTTGCGGGCGGACGTCTTTGGTACATAATACTGGAGCTCGAACCTTTCATGAGATGTGCAATATCACATTGGCTTGTATTGGAACGGTCCCTTCCGCCATAGTTGCCAAGAAAATACTCTAGAATCTCAAGACGGGACTCCCAACCCGCTACAATGTATTCAGAGCCATTTCAGGTCACGTCTCCTCCTCCTACTGCCATAGAAACTTTCCGGTAAATACGACTGTATCCAAAAAGCCAATCTTGCAAAACCCTCACCAACTTTTACCCATGTCAACACCACCACCATTTTTGGTTTGCAAAGTTGGCCACCCTATCCTGAAGCTTTCCATTCTTCGACATTTTTCTAACCAGGAACTAGTTAACAGGACCTGACCTCTCGCACATATGTGTTTGATGGGTAATTGAAATGCTACAAGGCAATGGAACGTAGCGTCATTAAAACTCAACGGAGCAAGGGAAAAATCATTGGAACGATCGGATCTACACATAAAAAGGTTAAAGCGCCAACATTACGCCGTCTCCTTATCCATCGTGTTGTAAATGGTTATTACAGACTTTTCTCCTATTACAACCTTAATTTAGGCTAAATAGTTTTCACCTCTCTGAATATCTAATATTCTATCAAGTCTAATCAGATTATCCCTTATGTGCAATTTCTCCATATCTTGGCTATAAAGGCAGACTTATGATACTGAGCATGTATTCAGTGTATAGATATACTCAGCTTTTATTATATTCTAGACTTGTGGTGCAATGTCTTAGTTATCATACTGTATTACTAGGAATATAGGGTTGTGGGCGCCTTTATAAACCCTCCAAAAGATGTACTTCAACTCAAAGATCACCAAATTTAAGAAGACTTCTATATTGATAAACTTTCCTAGAACAACTCTTCCATAGGAAAGAAGCTGCAATACTCCTGAGCACCACAGCCTCTTCCAAAAGCTGATCAGCGGGGGCCCCAGGATGTTGGCCCCACCATCAATCCTATGTTAATGACCAGTTCTAAGGATAGGTCATGAATATTTTAGTCTTGGGGCCAAAATTGAACTTTAATACTGATGCCCTATCCACAGGATAAGTTATCAATATGTGATGTGTTGGAGTCTGAAAACCAGAACCCACACAGATCATCAGTTCTAGTCGCGTCTGGGTGCCAGAAGCTGCTGGTGGATGGGTGAAAAGTGCAACTCTGTTCCTATACAAGTAGTTGGAGTAGTGCAGTAGTTCATCTGAACCACCACTATGCAGTAGACGGGGCTGCTGTGCCCCCACTTAGTAATTGTGTAGAGATGATGCAGCATGTGGCACCTATCCGGCAACAGCTTCCAGCACCTGGATGAACTGAGCAGGGTCTGGGTGTTGGACCCTGATAGATCACATACTAATAACCTATCTTGTCTTGTATGGCAACTAAAAGCTCCAAAATGGCTGCTGGTTGCAATTTTCTTTTATCTTTATTCTTTTAACCATTCATAAGAACATATACATTGTATCATTTTAATAAATACATTGTTAGAGAATTGTTAGGACAATTCCCCAGTAGCTGCTGAACCCTGGAGGAAGGGGCACAAGAGACAGTGAGCCCTGGACTGAAACCCCCCACTGTCCTTTCCTGCTTGCCAGCCCTATCCTAAGTGATAGGCGACAACTTGGAGACGATCCCTACCTATATACGTGACACAAAAAATGCAGAAAAAGATAAACAACAACAAGGGAGGTCGGCTAGTCAGTGGTCAGTAACAGTCGAGCAATGAAGTGTCAAAATCTATATCCAAAAGAGTAGTCAATAGGGAAAGCCAGTGGTCAAGAATCAGAATGCAAGAATAAACAGCAAGAGAAAGCCAGCACGCACAAGGCAATAGCAAGCATCAATGTGAATGTGAGCAAAGAATAAATAGGGAGGAAGAACCTGCCCTGAACCTGATAGGAAGGCAGGCTGTCAATCACAGGGCAAAACAAAACTTACCTCTTAGAGGAGTAGAGGGAAATGAAGGTGAAGGAAACGGGTGTGGTGGAAAATCAATTAACAAGGTGAAGGAATAGGACAGTGTTCAGACAATGCAACCAAAAACTCTAAGCAAGTTATCAAACTGCATATGCCTCCTGCGCCACAGCATGTGAGACCAGAACAGGCAGAGATGTTACATACATTCTAGGGATGATTACACATTTTCCAAATTTTTACATTTAAATGGTAAATAACATTTCACCTAACTCTGTATAAATCAATAGCACAAGCGAACACAGGAACCTTTGTAATATATCTTATCAGAGAAAAAAAATGCCTATGTCTCCACTGGTCAGGTTCATTTTCTGCTTCCTCTCTCCCTCCTAAACTGACATTCACTCAAGATGGACCGCTGATTGCAGAAGTTTCAAATTACAGTTGTATATAGAAGACTATGGAGAGGATATGGCAGCGGCTAATAGGAAGTTTCTATCATACCCCATGTGCTTTATTCATGTCAGTACTTGTCCATGTTATTTGAGAGTGAAAGCAAGAGAAAGATAGATCATCTGCTAAGATATGAAGATGGCAACCCAACAACTCAAGGAGAATTCGAGGTAGAGTCAGAAAATCTAATGAAAGTGCAAAATATACATCAAATAATTGCCAAGAATAGTCTTATTCCTCATTACACATATCCTGTGCTATTGAATTATACGAGCTTGTTGGAATGTCAGTGACCATTTAATCTAATACTATATTTAAGCAGCGATGTCCTATTTGTATCTCCATTTTGCTTTCCTCAATAAAGTCCTTCAGCGTTATCTACAGATGATTCATATTACTGTAACACAAGACAGATCTGTTCCCAGAATACAATCATGTCCAGGGCAGACGTCACAGGGCAGCTGTAGCTTATCGTAGTTTATAGTAGTAGTAGTAGTAGTTTAGATGCAACTTGCTTACTAAACACTAAAAGGTCCATTTGAAGTTCATGTTAATATTGTCCTCACCATCCACTTTAGGTTCTCATTTAGATTTCATATGTTACTGATATAAAGGTAACAATTCAATTACAAACCCACAATTCTATTCCTTTAGGCTTGAAGGTAAAGGTCGCCTGTCCCGACACGTCTGTCATAGTAAATATTATATTTGCATTATTCATGAAATAATAATCTTGGATGAATTTCCTAAGAATTTTCTGCTTTCTTCCAAGAATTTTATAAATGGGAGAGCAAGGGCCCTGAAAGGTGAGGCCTTAAGGGGCTATTATATTGTATGAGAGGTGTAAGGGGTGTAGAGGAGGTAAGGGGACATTAGGGTACACAGCAGTACACATGGCACATTTGCGACGGGGCTACCCATGCAAAATCTTACATAGAAGTTTTCCTATGGCTGCAGATAGATTTTCTACTCCCATTCACTTAAGTGGGAGAGTCAGGTGGAATCCATCCAATGTTGGGCAAAATGCTTCTTTATTCTGCGAGTTTGGGGGAACTAATGGAGTACTATACTGTGTGAAGGCATAAAGGAGACATTATACTGAGGGGGCATCAGAATTCATTGTAACTAGAGATGAACAAGTAGTGTTCGATCGAGTAGGTGTTTGATGGAATACTACGGTATTCGAAATACTCGTACTCGATTGAACACTACTAGCTGTTCGAAGTTTAAGGTTCGATGCAGAACCAGCGTTGACTGGCAGAATGCTATTCATTCTGCCAATCAACGCTGGTTCTTCTCTTACCTTTCCGAAGTCTTCTCCGCGCTGCGTCCCTGCGTCTTCTTCCGGGTGGAATTCACTCTGCCTAGGCATCCGGCCTAGGCAGAGCCGACTGCGCATGCGCGGGCATGCACGCGCATACACACGCATGCGCAGTCGGCTCTGCTCAGGCGTCGGGCCTGGGCAGAGCCGCACGCGCATGCGCAGTCGGCTCTTACTAGGCCAGATGCCTAGGCAGAGTGAATTCCACCCGGAAGAGGACGCAGGGACCATGCGCTGGGAGAAGACTTCAAGCAGAATCCAGCCCGACCCTCACTCGTGGACTTGGTAAGTATAATTTTATCGAATGTTGCCTACCCCTGAAACGAGCATTTCCCCCCATAGACTATAATGGGGTTCGAAATCCATTCGAACAGACGAACAGTGTGCGGCTGTTCAAATCGGATTTCAAACCTCGGACACTTTAGTGTTCACTCATCTCTAATTGTAACATTAAGAGAGCATACAATAGATACAGTTGGGAGTCCCCTTTAATGTATCTCAGGCAAACATCCCAGTAATGTTCCTGTAACCAATGGACAAGTCCTTCAAAAAAAGTTCTGGTACTCAAGAGCATGGATGTAACTATGAGGGGTGAAATAATAGCAGTCGCAACTGGGCCGTGGATCCTGGAGGGGCCCCAAAGGTCCTTCTGCCACTACAATATGCCATTCTCTTGATTGACACAAGGTAGGGATGGGGACCATTACAGATTTTGAACTGGAGCCCAGCAGTTGTCAAGGCTTAGAGCGAACACTCTACAATGACCATTGAATGTCCATGCATTAGTGGTTAATATATGAAGATCCAGATGGGGGCAGCCTTTCTCACCTAGAATTCTATTACAGCTTCTTGGACATTGGATTCCAACTTCGGGACAATGTCTAATCCCATTTACCTAATTTCAGTAAATGTACAGTATAATGCTTACAAGCTTCCACATAAACACAGTAGCCAACATTTATCTAAGACTTTAAGAGGTTGCATTACATAAAGTGGATATATGAATTTCTAAAACACACCATAGCTGTTTACATATGTACAATCGGCCTCCGCATCAGGTCTATGAAGATAAACAATATACAATACCGTCATATCCAATTATCCAACGCGTTTCAGGGGCTGAATTACATTGAATATTATAAGGTCAGGGAATCCAACAAACAATAAGCTGTTCCCCCAGGGACAAGACAAAAGCGGAGCAATACATAACGGAACACTGCTCTGTATTAAAGATCAATACAATACTTAGTTCAGATACAGAACATTCTCTAGACATGTTTCTTCAATTGCCTTCTGTGGGGAAAAATATGGCGTGTATACAGTATTTATCTATATGTGTTACTTTACTTGCAGATTCAATTTTGCATCAAATATCAGATAGAACAATTCTCTTTGCTCAGTGGAGGAGATTTACTAAGAAAATTGTGAAGTTTGTGCAAAAAAAAAAAATGAAAATCATGTCTTGTACCAAATTTATTATGTACTTAGATACTTTTACACCTAATTTGTCAGTTTTGGAAAGTTACTTTCCGCTCTTACGAAGAAGTACAGCGTGTTTATGGAAATCTTTGAAATATTCATGTAGCAAAAATGGAATGAGCATCCGAATAATGTAATAATGAATAAAATCACAGTTTGATAAATCCGATCGGATGTTCTCGCATGATCCATCATTAATTGTAATGGAGAAGTCACACGTAGCGCTGTGCGTGTGCATACATACATACGAGAGCAGGACATTGTATCCACAGGCCTGATTATCCTTTATGTAAATATTTTGTCATCTAAATCTGATGTATTAAATATCAGCGGCGTGTATACTATGTCATAACGCATCAAAACATTGTAACAAATACTAGTAAACAGAGCGTTAGACTATTGTAAATAGTAGAATGTATCTCAATGAATGTATGTTATAGAAATCTGGATTTTACTGTAATAAATACATTGTTAAAGGGGTTGTATACAAAAAACTACACTTCACATACCCTATTAGGGTCAGGGGACAATCGTACACATCAGGGAGAGTGTGTGCCTACATAGGCAGTACGGAGACTTACAAGTCATTCCTGCTCCGCTAGGGATTCTGGGTAAAAAATATGCAAATCTATTCTCCAGGATGTAATTAGGAGAACAGTGCACTCTGTACGCCGCCCTCTAGAGGGCAGCCTCCTTAACATCATGCATGACTCAGTTAAAAAGTCTAATATCATGATGCGGATTTAATTGCCAAATTAGTATTTCTATTCCAAAAGGAACAGATTCCCAGTTATGGACAGCGCTGCTCCGGCCCATTGGGCCTCCTCAGCACAGCGCAGGGACACTGACCCGGCAGAGTGAGAGACTATAGACCAGGGTCAGAGGACAGTCTTTGAGATAATAGAGGAAGGGTCTTTATCAAGATTTTTATTTCTGAATTGGAAAGTGGCTACAAAGTGTATCTCTACCCCTGGAGGACCTGTCCTGTCCTCTACTGCACAGACAACCTATTGATTTGATTAGGTACTGTGTAATTCTTAATTTCTCCAGTGGAGGTGCTGCACAGAAATTGAACACTTACTGCTAGGTGGAGCATAGTTTACACCTGATCGGTAAGGGGGTTTCACATGTACTAATATCAGTAAGGGGGTTTCACATGTAGTAATTTGACTCCAATTTGGGGGAGGATTCTGCACCCAAATGAGTATCAGATTCCACCCAAATTCTGCCTCCCATTGTTTTCAATTGCAGCAAAAAATAAGTGTCCTGTTAAATCTTGTCACGGCTCAAGTCTCTGTGCCGACTAGGTCCAATTCAGGGCCTAAAAGAGACATCAACACTCCATTGTGGAAAGCCAATATAGGGATCCCACCATAAAGACACTTCATGATTAGAGATGAGTGAGTAGTATTCGATCGAGTAGGTATTCCATCGAATACTACGGTATTCAAAATACTCGTACTCGATCGAGTACCACTCGCTATTCTAATGGAAAAGTTCGATGCAGAACCAGCATTGATTGGCCGAATGCTATACAGTCGGCCCCTTCACCTTTTGGCAAAATAAACGTGTAAAAATCAGACTCCCATTAACTTCAATGGCATTTTCTTTTACACGTGTAAAAAAACACGTCAAAATACACATCAAAATACACGTGTAAAATGTCATTGAAGTCAATGGGAGTCCTATTTTTACACGTGTATTTTGCCAAAATACACGCGCGTTTACTCCGTGTGAAGGGGCCCTTAGAAGTCTTCTCCGTGCAGCTTCCCCGCGGCGTCTTCCGGCTCTGAATTCACTCTGCCAGGCATCGGTCCTGGGCAGAGCCGACTGCGCATGTCCACTTGTAGTGCGGGCATGCACAGTCGGCTCTGCCTAGGCCCGATGCCTGGAAGAGTGAATTCAGAGCCGGAAGACGCCGCGGGGAAGCTGCGCGGAGAAGACTTCTCAGAGGATCCAGCCCAACCCTCACTCGTGGACTTGGTAAGTATAATTTGATCGAACGTTGCCTACCCCTGAAACGAGCATTCTCCCCCCCATAGACTATAGTAGGGTTCGATATTCGATTCAAGTAGTCGAATATTGCGGGGCTACTCGAAACGAATATCGTACCTCGAACATTTTACTGTTCGCTCATCTCTATTCATGATATGTTTATTGTTTGGAGACCCTTTTGACATATAGGGATTGTCCAAAGGGGATAGCCCCTATAAAATGACTTTCCCTCATATTTGGAGAATGTATAAAACTGGAACCTATGGTTCCCAAAGCCCAGGCAATGTGCGCTCCTCACAGCCAAGTGATTCAACACGTCAAGGTGTACGAACAATCTGAACCGTCAAGATGTATAAACAATCCAAGTTTTATTAAAAACCAGTTTCCCTCATATTTAACATATGAACAAGGTGGAGAGAGGTAGGCGGAAATGAAGAGGGATCTAAGCCAGATATCCTTCTCAAATTCCTATTCATTTTCCGAAGTGTGAATGAAGCCAAAGGGTCTACGAACATGATGATTTTTGTCCTCCAAGACCCTTCTTTTTTTAACCAGACAGCACTTGGATGGCATCAAAATCAATGCTCTTCTATGGGTTCATGGACATGCCATTTATTTTAATGGATCAGTATATCCGTTCCCTTATTTTTTAGAGCATGATATCAAGAACATCTGTCCGTTGAAGTCTATGGATCAGTGAAAAAACTGATGGTTAGAGATGAGCGAGTAGTGAAATATTCAAGATTCGATATTCATTTCGAGTAGAGCCTCAATATTCGACTACTCGATCGAATATTGAATCCCATTATAGTCTATGGGAAAAATGCTCGTTTTAGGGGAAACCACTATTCGACTAAAGGAGAGTCACCAAGTCCACGAGTAGCAGGAGGAGAGTGTTTAGGAGGAGCGCTGTGCAGTTAAAGAGCATGGACCACATAGACTATAACGGGTCCGTGTGCTTGCAGCGCACTGCCCGCACGAATGATTCGTGCGAGCAGTGCTCGACAAGTACACGGACCCCATTATAGTCTATGGGGTCCGTGCACTTTAACTGCACAGCGCTTTCAGTTGCGCTGATATTCTGTTCGGGGGGGTCCTCCTGTGCACTCCTTCCAGATGGGAGGAAAGCGCTAATGTGAACCAGCTCTTACTGGTCCTGCAGAACCAGTATTGATTGGCCGAATGCTATACACTGTATAGCTTTCGGCAAATCAACGCTGGTTCTGCAGCAGGCTTGTCTTTGCTAGTTGGGAGAGCTGGCAGCTTGCGTTATGTGGGAGATGACTTTTTCTCATAGGAATGCATTGACCAGCGTTGATTGACCGGATACTATACAGTGTACAGCTGTGTTCTGCCGGAGGCTTGTCTGTGATGAGGCGGAGTCTAAGATCAGACCACAATGGAGACTGCTGTGGTCCGATCTTAGACTCCGCCTCCTCACAGACGAACCTCCGGCAGAACCAGCATTGATTGGCCGAATGCTGTACACTGTATAACATTCGGCCAATCAACACTGGTTCTGAATCGAATCTTTACTGCAAATAGGAGTAGTATTCGAACGAGTACGAGTATTTCGAATACCATAGTATTCTATTGACTACCTACTCAATCTAATACTACTCGCTCATCTCTACTGACGGTACATGGATGTCATCTGTGTCCTATCTGTTTTTCACTGATCTATAATATAAAGATTTCGGGGTAACACGGTGGCTCAGTGGTTAGCACTGCAGCCTTACAACACAGGAGTCCTGGGTTCAAATCCTGCCAAGGACAACATCTGCCAGGACTTTGTATATTCTCTCCATGTTTATGCGGCTTTCCTCCCATACTCCAAAGACATACTGATAGGGAAAATGTAGGTTGTGAGCCCTATATGGGCCCTATTGGGAAGAATGGATACAACACAAATGTTACAAAATGACACACATGTAGAAAATGAATGCAACACATAAGTAAAAAACAAGAGACTTGGCTCAGATCCAGAACTGAAACAGTCATGTATATGAGCCCTAAAAATCCTATAGAAAATAATGGAGCTATTGTTTACTTGAAGCATTGTCCATAGCTATAAGATGGCCCCACTTGCCATGTGCAATGTGTCATTTGTTCCATGTGATAACGCTGAGAGATACTTTAGAACACCGGCAAACACTTTATCTTATGACAAGGTTGTTCTAGAAATATATGGCAGAATTATTTGGTCTATTCTATATTTATTATTGAATACAATAAGTTCTATGTATTTTGATATTATTATTACTTTTATGATCAGGTTCTATAAAGGTATGACTACAGTACAACACCGCGTCTTCTTAATTCTGTTCTTTTCTTGCTAGAAATGCTTAGAACGCGAAAAGGACGTTCTGAAATTTGCTTTAATGACTAAATTTATATGACATATGCACTTTCATAATATTATTAGACAAGGGATGAATTATGAAAATGTAAAATGATATTTTTCCTATTAAAGTTTTAATTTATTTATGCGCGATCAGGAGCAATCCATTAGATAGGACGTTTTATAATCCATGGCATGTTTGCCCAAAATAAATAGGGTTCCTAAATTCAATTTTATTTATTATACACTGGGAATTTTTCTAGGTGTTTATCCATCAAGTGTGGCGTCCTTATTGCACATATATTATGCAGGATGTCTAATGAAACCACTATTGGTAAAATAAATATTGGTTGCGGAAATAATCTCTGTGCCAGATTGAAATGCAAGCGGTACGGTAAATGAATAAAATATTAATAAGTGACTTACTAAAAAATAAGGAAGGATGAGAGACAACACATCCCGAGAGTTGGACCCAAAATAGGGGCTGAAAAGTCATTGCGTGCAGAATATTCTCACGTAAAATACAGATATGGCGCAATGTACTAATGGGGGGGGGAGCAGAAGTTCACCTACCATGTCACTGCACAATACAAATACATACTGCTATATGATACATACATTCATATGCATGCATATATACACATTACACATGCATACACATTACATATACACATTTCATATACAGTATAATTCATACACATTCAACACCTATTACAAATACCTACCTCTTCTACAGAGCTGTCATATACCAGCAGCAGAGCAGAGCCGTGAAGAGCAGCGCCTGCGTTTTGAATGAGCTTCCCTCTGCACTCCTACCCAACTGTCTATTGCAAGTAACAACAGCTGGTGAGAAGCTCTGGCTGTTGTAACATTCTGCAGAACAGTCAGAATAGGGAGGTATAAAGATAGACTTCTAGATCTTCATCCCATCCTGGATAGTGCCCAGGGCAACTGCTTTGATGACCAAGCTGGCTGTATGAACATATAACTCATGGATAGATATACTTTACATGAGAATCTATGGTAGATAAAACTGGTGACTCGCCAAGAAGCTATAGGAGTGGATGAACTGGTTCAAGTAACACTAGGTTCACACTAGCATTCAGAGTTCCATCTTTCCATCACAGTTATCTGTATTAAGATGGTTTATTCAAGACAGGGATTACATTCAGTATCTGCAGGCCTGGTGCTTACATTCTGCAGGGGTGGTGCTTATATTCTGCGGGGCTGGTGCTTATATTCTGCAGGGCTGGTGCTTATATTTTGCAGGGCTGGTGCTTACATTCTGCAGGGGTGGTGCTTACATTCTGCTGGGGTGGTTTTTATATTCTGCAGGGGTGGTGCTTACATTCTGCAGGCCTGGTGCTTAAATTCTGCAGGGGTGGTTCTTATATTCTGCAGGGGTGGTGCTTACATTCTGCAGGGGTGGTTCTTATATTCTGCAGGGGTGGTGCTTACATTGTGCAGGGGTGTTGCTTACATTCTGCAGAGTTTCTGCTTACATTCTGAAGGGGTGGTTCTTACATTCTGCAAGGGTGGTTCTTACATTCTGCAGGGCTGGTGCTTACATTCTGCAGGGCTGGTGCTTATATTCTACAGGGGTGGTGCTTTCCACAGAATGTCAAAGAACACCATAAAAGCGAAACACCACCCCTGAAGGCCCAGTTCTTGCACACAAGATATCACTCTACAATACTATTAAAGGGGATGTGCGGGACTAGAAAACATGGCTGATTTCTTCCTCTGAGAAAGTGACATTACATCCATTGGCCACATGGCTATGTTACGGTTCAGTCTCCTTCATTTACTGTCATGTGGCCTTAGGATATGAGGTCACTTCCTAAAAAGAAGGAATCCGCCATGTTTTCTAATCCTGCCTGGCCCATTTAACAGCTATCCTAGTGTGACATCTTGTTTGTTCTGGATCAGTAGTGCACTAATTCCTATTTCTATAGGGTGGCAGTATAGCATCTACTGCCTCGTGCATGCAGGCAGCTAATATTCATGTCCTAGATTTATGATGGCTTATTTTATTTGATAGAAGTAATGTATTTTGCATCTATGCATCACGAAGGGAAGGAATAAGCAGCTTTGCCTGCTATAAAATATAGTCCTAATTTGTATGATAGTGATAATATATAATCCGCCCCATAAGCAGCAGCAGCGCTCCGCTAATATTAACTTATTTCTCTTATTATTTAAATCTGGTTTAGATAGATGTTTAATCTCTTCTACCCGATGACTTGAAAAAGCTTTCTTTTCAGGTCACTGAACTTGTGGCGGAGTGAAAAGAAGCATTATCTGCAGACATGAATGTGACTTGGAGATTATGATTGAGTAACCTATTTCACCTATGATGGAAAGATTCCATTCATGATAAAATATAATCTCTTAGCTAAACACCCTCAGTATTACATTAAATAACAAGTATGACAGCTTGCTAAATGCTGCACCGCAGCTGCATCTAAAATACGGATGGTGAGAACTAGAAAACTAGTGCAATAGCTTTGGCAGTGCTTAAAGGGCTATCACACGAGGTCTCCATAGACTGAAGCGATGGATAATGCTTGGCCGATTGATGGAAACATTAAAGGGGCCCGGCCAACCGGCTGTTGGAAGAGGCCACAATATTCTGGTGAACAGTCTCTACACTGGTCACCAAGTACCAGTATTGCAGCTCAGCCCATTTGGTAGATAGGACTGAGCTGCAATCAGGTCATGTGACCAATGGACATGACATAAAATGGCCCCTGAAGTGGAAGCGTTACTCATGGTGTTGCATCCAACTGGTGATTTCAGGGTTACCATGTGTTGGACACCCACTGATCTTCAGTTGATGACCTAGCTTAAGATATTGTTGCACTGTCAGAGGGACCAGCCTCACAACTCAGGATAAGAGATGGGTGAACAGACTCGGACCAAGCCAGGTCCAACCTAAATATTCCAAATTGTTGTTTTTGGTAGAGATTCCACGGCTGAACTTCAGACTACAGATTTTAATAAGTGGAGGTCCAGTGTACGCGATAAACATTAAAAAAAAAACATTCATACTCACCTTCCATTGCCTTTTTTGTGCCTCCTTTTGACATCCAGCACTCTCTTGA
This sequence comes from Leptodactylus fuscus, assembly GCF_031893055.1. Taxonomy (NCBI): domain Eukaryota; kingdom Metazoa; phylum Chordata; class Amphibia; order Anura; family Leptodactylidae; genus Leptodactylus; species Leptodactylus fuscus. Next base: position 13,206,430 of record NC_134266.1, read on the forward strand.
TGATGTGATGCAACTGGAATCACCCCTCAGGCTTGTCATTGGGTCATAGCTTTTGATATGGGCATGCCAAGTGTTATGACATTGGTGTGCCCATGTCACTAGTGACCACAGGTGCCTGACATCACCAAGGAGCAGAAGAGAGAGCACCGGATGTCATGAGGAGGCCCAAAAGAAGTAATGAAATGTGAGTTTTTACACCTCCCCTGGGACTCGATCTATTATACTCTGAAGAGACCCCAGGGTATAATAATGTTCATTTCACTTTGACATAACTTTAGCTGTGTTTGCCTTAGAAAGCTGAAAATTGAATAGATAGGTTCCTAGGAGCCCTGACAGTGTTACACACTATGTATTATAGATAGGTTCCTAGGAGTCCTGACAGTGTTATACACTATGTATTATAGATAGGTTCCTAGGAGCCCTGACAGTGTTATACACTATGTTTTATAGATAGGTTCCTAGGAGCCCTGACAGTGTTATACACTATGTTTTATAGATAGGTTCCTAGGAGCCCTGACAGTGTTCTACACTATGTATTATAGATAAGTTCCTAGGAGTCCTGACAGTGTTATATAATATGTTTTATAGATAGGTTCCTAGGAGTCCTGACAGTGTTATATAATATGTTTTATAGATAGGTTCCTAGGAGCCCTGACAGTGTTATACACTATATATTATAGATAGGATCCTAGGAGCCCTGACAGTGTTATACACTATGTTTTATAGATAGGATCCTAGGAGCCCTGACAGTGTTATACACTATGTTTTATAGATAGGTTCCTAGGAGCCCTGACAGTGTCATACACTATGTTTTATAGATAGGTTCCTAGGAGCCCTGACAGTGTTATACACTATGTTTTATAGATAGGTTGCTAGGAGCCCTGACAGTGTTCTACACTATGTTTTATAGATAGGTTCCTAGGAGCCCTGACAATGTTATACACTATGTATTATAGATAGGTTCCTAGGAGCCCTGACAGTGTTCTACACTATGTTTTATAGATAGGTTCCTAGGAGCCCTGACAATGTTATACAATATGGTTTATAGTTCTCTGGAACCAGGGAAGATACAGACAAAACTGAAAGTGCACTGAATTCAGTGTATTGCTAGATGTGCAATGGCATATAACACTCCTAATCTTTAAGTAAAGAATATCTTTACAGTTGAAAAGTAAAAGCAGACGGATACAATATTGCTCTTTGGTCACATTGTGTCTTCTTTGTATGATGCAGTAAATTAGAGATATATCAATATGCATTTATGTCACTTTTTTCATCCATTCCAATAAAATTAGAGGAAATTGAAAGCAATTAAAGCTCAAAATGTTTCTGACCTTCAAGTCAGTGTATCTGTCACATCTTTATTATATGTCCAACCTGGTGTCCCCAGACAAATGTTCAATGACTCCAAATGCTTAAATAACTCTAAATAACTGTAAAGATTATGACACTGCGTCACCTTTCCAGGAAAGTGAAAAAAACTGGCAGCAAAGTGACTTCCTTCAGCTTGACATAGTATTTCTTTTTATGTCTACATTCACTTTACTATCCCCCAAAAACAGATTTTTCATACTGTAGGATCTTCTGCCTATGAAGTATCAGCGTTATAAAGCAGCCGGCATTTGAGCTTCACCCAGGACTTCTTTGAACTATCATAAGAAAGTTGCTACTGGTCCATGTACAAATTCCAAATAGACAGTAACATTTTTGTAATGTCCATTATTGCTACAATATTAGGTGGTCATAGAGAAGTATATAAAACCTATCAGTACAGTGAAATGTTTTAGGTGGGAACGGAAAAAATGCTGCAAAGTAAGAAAGGTTTCAGAAATAGAAGGGTTAATAGCTTATTTTTGTCAATGAGCAAAATAAAGGGAAATCTAAATCCCATCAATATTTGGTGTAACCTTTGCCCTTTGCCTTCCATCAGGTCTTCTCGGTACTTGCAGACAGTTTTTGGCAGAACTCGGCAGGAAGGTTGTTCCCGCCATCTTGGAGAACTAAGCACAGGTGGATGTCGGCTTGTCCAATCCGTCTGTCTCTTCATGTCATCCCAGACAGACTGGATGATGATGAGATCAGGCAAAAAGTATCAGACTTGTATTTTTTGGGAAATGGTCTACTTGTCTACTTGACTCATTGACTCATTGACTAGCAACAGCTTTCAATGACATTTATACAAAGTATATGGCCATTGATGTAGTTAACCAGGAAGGACACATTCATACGTCTACATTTGAAGCTTCCATCAAAGGTACATCAGGAACATTTGCTGACACATACAGTACCGCCAATGGAGTCCTCCTCCTACATATTCTACTTATAGACCTAGAGGTGTAACAGACAATAAGCACAATGATAACTTGTTGTGCAATACAAATGGCAGAGATGTGCCACAATAATGTCTCGTTCTCTTCAAGCAAATTTGCACTTATAAAACAACGTTATATAAATGAATAGTACAGGTGAGGCAGGGTTCACTTCTGCTCCCGGCACTCGTCCGCTTGAAAACTGTTTTAAGAGAAAAACGGTTTGGTACAAAAAGAATTCCAAACGGTTACACAGCAGATACCCGAATCTGATTTTTTTAGACGGATTAGGGGGCATTCACACTTGCACCTGGTGTCCGCCCTGTGCCATTCCACCAGGATTCTGTCTTCAGCCCCGAGAAACTGGAAGGGGAATCGCTTCCTCGTGGTCAACTTTAAAACCCATTTATTTGGGCCTCTCTGCTGTGAAACCGTTTTTTTGGCCAGACACAAAGTCATGTATGCCCAACTTTGTGTTCGGCCAAAAGAAACGGTTTTCCCGCGGAGAGGACACAGGCGGACATCAGCGGTCACCTTAAAAAAGAAGCTCCTATTTTTGAAAAAATATCTACCGTGTAGAATCCGTTTTTTAGTGGAAACCTTTTGTCTTGCATAGCACAGCAGGACAGCAGTCCATGCTATTCCATAAAGGTAAAAAACGGTACGCTGTAGCAATGTATACTGGGAAAATGGGACCCTATGGACACATTTGAAGACTTCTTGATCCATAGGTCAAATGGTCACAGCATGCACTGTGTGAATATACCCTTAGTGATGATGTCCAAATTGGGTGGTGAAACCCATCCAGTTGTAGAGGGACCTACTCTTTAAAGAGTGCATCCATTGGGAAGTATCTGAACATCTACATCCCCCAGCCTCAAAACGTGTCAGCTCGGTGGTAAGTAAATAACTCATTCCATTTACAAAGCCGAACTTCATTGTGGTGAGTGTCACTCTAATACTGTGAAGGATAATGTGGCACTTAAATGCTTTCAATTTGATAACATAAGCCGTATCATTCTTCTAATAGTAACAATTCAAGGATAGAAAGCAATTACCCTCTACTTTAGGATTCAGTTCCAACTACAGTGGATCAATATAATGGGTCTTTTAGTCCCGGGAACTGTCAATCTCACAGCATTTATTTTGTTGCTCTCGCTAACTTCCAGAGATATCAGTTAAAGCTGAGAAGATTGTTACTTATCTATCTCTATTTAAGAGTACTAGTGCGGATGAACAGAAAATATAATGTTCCATACTGACAACTAAATGAGTAATGTATCCCATATATTTATGTGTTCTCTTTCCATTACGACAGTCTGTAACCTTCATAGATTTTATAAAGATCTCCATGCCTACATGTGTTTCCCTGATGTTCCAATTCTTTCAAGGGGTAATGTAATATTTCATAGATTCTAGCAAATTGAATATTTTGTGCCGAGGGAGAAGAAATGGATTTCTGGCCAAGTAGTGGGGTTTTACTAAACATATACATCACACAGTAAATAGAATGGAATATTGTCCCTGAGATGAAACATATCTCGGAACTTACCAAGATAAGATGTATTTGTATTGTTGGGACTCCATTATCTCCAATTGGTTGACAATTTGTTGCAATTACTTCTTTTCAGCTAGTGTAGATTAGGGGTTATCTGTATTGAGGGAATATTGTGACAATGGTTATCATTATTCCCTGCAGAGTTAGGGTCCTTGGGTCAATCGAAATTGGCCAACATATGGCTTACATTTTTATGTTTTATAGACTTAAGTGGGTCAACTTTCCACCAATACTTCGAACCTACATAGTTACAGCAATAGTCATCTTCACCTTGACTCTGATAATTCGTTGCATTGTGATAAGTTACAACAAAAGGCAATGAAAGTAATAAAAATAATCAGGTTACGTGATTAACAAAAGTTCACTTTACATCAGCCTGTGAAATTAGACCAATGCAACAAGTAACAATCAACGTAGGTTGGTAAAGTCCTGCATCCATCATTTTATCTTCCAGGTAAGACAAAGAAGATGAAAGAAAGCTTCAGTCTTGTTTTTTACAATGCATTGGCTTTCCTTATGGTGTCTGGTGCCCCATCAAGGTCCACTTTGGTCATTTTCCATCCTCCCGAGTAACATCTCAGACCCTGTTGGATCGCAAAGGATTGCGATTGGGCCAAATAGTCACATGGGACAAGTCAACGTTAAGATGCTTTGAAGAAAGGGTTATGATATTGAGGGACATCACATGACTGCAGAGGTACAATAATAGGCATCAGTGATCACTCAGGGCCTGAGACATCAACAAGTAGGGTTAAGAGGCAGGAAAATGATTAAAGAGGACTGCAGTGGAGTGCCATGAGAAAGCCTAGGATGACTGACGAAAAGAAGATATGGAGTGTTGAACATCAGGGGGGAGTCCAGTAGAGGTAAGGGAAAATGAGTATCAGTTTCTGCATCTCCCTGGGCCTCCACTTACTATAGTCTGGGGTCTGATGAGACCCTACAGTATAATAATGTTTTTTTCACTTTGAGATATCTTCAACCATGTTTGTCTTTGAGAGCTAAAAACTGGATAGATAAGTTCCTAGTCATCTTAATAGTCTTCTATACTGTGTTTTATAGATAAGTTTGTAGGAGCCCTGACAGTGTTCTACACTATGTTTTATAGATAGGTTCCTAGGAGCCCTGACAGTGTTATACACTATGTATTATAGATAGGTTCCTAGGAGCCCTGACAGTGTTATACACTATGTTTTATAGATAGGTTCCTAGGAGCCCTGACAGTGTTATACACTATGTATTATAGATAGGTTCCTAGGAGCCCTGACAGTGTTATACACTATGTTTTATAGATAGGTTCTTAGGAGCCCTGACAGTGTTCTACACTATGTTTTATAGATAGGTTCCGAGGATCCCTGACAGTGTTATACACTATGTTTTATAGATCGGTTCCTAGGAGCCCTGACAGTGTTATATAATATGTTTTATAGATAGGTTCCTAGGAGTCCTGATAGTGTTATATAATACGTTTTATAGATAGGTTCCTAGGAGCCCTGACAGTGTTATACACTATGTTTTATAGATAGGTTCCTATTAGCCCTGACAGTGTTCTACATTATGTTTTATAGATAGGTACCTAGGATCCCTGACAGTGTTCTACATTATGTTTTATAGATAGGTACCTAGGATCCCTGACAGTGTTATACACTATGTATTATAGATAGGTTCCTAGGAGCCCTGACAGTGTTATACACTATGTTTTATAGATAGGTTCCTAGGAGCCCTGACAGTGTTATATAATATGTTTTATAGATAGGTTCCTAGGAGTCCTGATAGTGTTATATAATACGTTTTATAGATAGGTTCCTAGGAGCCCTGACAGTGTTATACACTATGTTTTATAGATAGGTTCCTATTAGCCCTGACAGTGTTCTACATTATGTTTTATAGATAGGTACCTAGGATCCCTGACAGTGTTATACACTATGTATTATAGATAGGTTCCTAGGAGCCCTGACAGTGTTCTACACTATGTTTTATCGATAGGTTCCTAGGAGCCCTGACAGTGTTCTACACTATGTTTTATAGATAGGTTCCTAGGAGCCCTGACAATGTTATACACTATGTTTTATAGATAGGTTCCTAGGAGCTCTGACAGTGTTATACACTATGTTTTATAGATAGGTTCCTAGGAGCCCTGACAATGTTATACACTATGTATTATAGATAGGTTCCTAGGAGCCCTGACAGTGTTATACACTATGTTTTATAGATAGGTTCCTAGGAGCTCTGACAGTGTTATACACTATGTATTATAGATAGGTTCCTAGGAGCCCTGACAGTGTGATACACTATGTTTTATAGATAGGTTCCTAGGAGCCCTGACAGTGTTATACACTGTTTTATAGATAGGTTCCTAGGAGCCCTGACAGTGTTCTACACTATGTATTATAGATAGGTTCCTAGGAGCCCTGACAGTGTTATACACTGTTTTATAGATAGGTTCCTAGGAGCCCTGACAGTGTTATACACTATGTTTTATAGATAGGTTCCTAGGAGCCCTGACTGTGTTATACACTATGTTTTATAGATAGGTTCCTAGGAGCCCTGACAGTGTTATACACTATGTTTTATAGATAGGTTCCTAGGAGCCCTGACAGTGTTATACACTATCTTTTATAGATAGGTTCCTAGGAGCCCTGACAGTGTTCTACACTATGTTTTATAGATAGGTTCCTAGGAGCCCTGACAGTGTTCTACACTGTTTTATAGATAGGTTCCTAGGAGCCCTGACAGTGTTATACACTATGTATTATAGATAGGTTCCTAGGAGCCCTGACAGTGTTCTACATTATGTTTTATAGATAGGTTCCTAGGAGCCCTGACAGTGTTATACACTGTTTTATAGATATGTTCCTAGGAGCCCTGACAGTATTCTATACTATGTTTTATAGATAGTTTTCTAGAAGTTTTGAGAGTTTTCTACACTATGCTTTAATCTAATTTAAAGTGGATTTGAAATGAATTTGTGTGACCCAAAAGTAACCTTTGACCCAAATAATAGTACCTACAGTTTGAGCCGGGGAAGTTTAGCCCAAAGTGAAACAGGTTGACCAACCCACAAATATTTGTTATCACCTCTAGTGATAACTAGTCACAAAACCATGTTGTGTTTGAAAATGTCTAGCCAAAAGGATTGGTAATGAGGACACATTTTGACTTCACCACCCTCCTATATGAATCCACGCACCCTGTTATAGTCAGTGGTCTCTATCCATTGGCCCACCCCTCAAAACATGGACAAATGCAACTCATTTTTCAGATCAATGTTACAGACTTCCCTTGATTTACACAGCCTAAAGATCCACGTACTACACTTTTATGTCAAATTTTACAACCTGTTTATAGAAACTATATGCATCGTAGCCGCAAATCATAAAAAAAAGAATCTAAAAATAACATTCTGCCAGAAAGGGATAAAGGCAAATTGCATGCACTGCAGATATAAGCCGGCAAAATGAAGGCTTAACAGCTGTGAACATTTATAGGACCAAAAAGACAGAATATTAATATTAGGAAACGGAAAATATGTCATATGGTAATGAAACCCGAATCACACTTAAATAGATGAAATAATATCTTGACATTATAGGGCAGTTATCTTAACCACTGTGTTTAAAGGCTTCTTGCAGAATTTCCACATAAGCAATATATCGAAGTTACTTTGAACCGGAGGGTTATAAAAGACGGAGAATAAAAAAAAAAAAATTGCACAGCTTCCTATCATTGCTTTTGCATAACAAATTATTTTAAAGATGTCTGATGAAAGAACTGCGGTTGACATTACTTAGATTTTCAAACAGAATGTGATAAGCCGATCCAGTCTATAGGAAGACGCTCTGCAAATCAGGCCTCAAAGGACTATAGGAAAAAATACCAAAGTAGAGCAAAAAAGTGGGTCAGCGTACAAAAACAGCTACTCTTATTTCAATGAGCTAACTGAGAAGACATTTACAAATGTGAGTATTCTTCGGGGATTATTTCGGGATTACTGTGATTTCTTGGTGCAGTCTGCATAATAAAGTGTAAGGATTTATTAGATGGCATATTAGATGTCTCCGTAAAGGATGATAAATAGGATGCAACATTTCCGAAACATTTTTTTTGCAAAACATTAAATTAAAGATGTATCAATTAATGTATCAGTGGGTAACGTGGTGAATAGACAGTGGCATGCATAGAAGAGAGGAGACCCCATAGACTGGTCCACTATTAGAGTGCCACGTATTGTCAACCATAACCTGGCAATTTTTTTTCTTTGTTGCCCATTTCCTTGATTCTTGGGAGAATTCTCCAATAATAGGTGGAGGGCCCGGGAAAGGGGGGGAGGGGGGTGTAAATTTTTTATTTATTTTTTTTGAAAAAAAATCACACTCACTATCACCTCTCTTGGGCATCCTTAGGCCGGGTTCACGCAATGTCTTTTGGCTCGTAATGTGGCACGTAAACGGCGCGGGAGCTTTTGCGGGCCGTATATGCTCCCATTGATTTCAATGAGAGCCGGAACTGTATACGCGGCGCTATTTTGCGGCCGCCGCAAAATCACGGCCGCAAAATAGCGCCGCATATACGGTATTCAATTATTTGTTTTGGGTTATTGCCTGCATTATAGCCTGGAGCTACACTCACCTTTCCACTGTTGATTACTGGAAACAGTCAAGAAACTTGCCAACAGACCCATAGTCTGAGTCCTCAGGAAAAGGTTTCTGCTAACCATAAATCAGCTGTTTGAAGAGCCCACGGCACCTGCAAGTGCTGCATCCTATTCTCTGCACCGATGACATAATTTTCATTGGTCACATGGTACAGCTGTATCTCAGTCCCATTCAAGTGAATGGGGTTCAGCAGCAATACCTAGAACTGCCTCTACACAATGTGCAATGCTATAAGTTCCTAGGGAAGAGGCTTACCCAAATACTGAGGTCACTCCAAACAATAGATGACTGTGCTTTCAGGGTGTTAAAATCCACTTATCAGATATGGATGATCAATCTCAATTGTCAATAATTCAATCCTGGAATACCCCATTGAAAATTTTCCTGGAATTGCCATTTAGAGTGAGGCAAGTGTTCTTTAGAATAAGGCCTCATTCACATCTGTATTGGTAATCCATTTGGGGGAGTCCACATGGGGACCCCCCCCCCCCCAAATGGACTACCGAATGCATTTGCAAGCGGTGTGCAGTGAAAGCACAAGGACCCCATAGACTATAACAGGGTCCATGTGCTTGCCGCGAGATCTTCGCAGGGAACATGTGGAAAGGGAAAGTACAAGCAACAAGCACACGGACCCCATTATTGTCTATGGGGTCTGTGTGCTTTCACTGCACACCACTTACAAATGTGTTTGTTGGTCCATTCGGGGGGTTCCCATGCGGACTCCCTGAACGGATTACCAAACGCAGATGTGAACCAAGGGTAAGGCCCCACATTTCCAAAACGCTGTATTTTTTTGTTGCAGATTTTTTGAGTAAAAGCCACCAGTGCCTTGAGCAGAAGGTAGATGTATAAGAGCTTCCTATATACTTCTCATTCTTGGCTTCAGCTCAAAAAAACATAGCAAAGTTTGTAATACAAAATGCTGCGTTTCTGTAACGTGGGGCCTCAACTTCAGGGTGGAATTATTGGTACCATATTATAAGTAGCTGCGGCTACACAGTCTATGCGTTGTATGTATGGTCCCTGGAGGATTTCTCCCTGTATCCGAGTTAAGGAAAATTTACCTACAAAACCTTTGTAAAGCTATAAATTATACATTGGAATAATCTCAGTTGCTCTTCTGTAACACAAAGTGTCATGGACTTAGCAGACTCTTTCTTGTCAATCACTTACCATGCATGTATACAGTAGATAGATAGATAGATAGATAGATAGATAGATAGGAGATAGATAGATAGATAGATAGATAGATAGATAGGAGATAGATAGATAGATAGATAGATAGATAGATAGATAGATAGATAGGAGATAGATAGATAGATAGATAGATAGATAGATAGGAGATAGATAGATAGATAGATAGATAGATAGATAGGAGATAGATAGATAGATAGATAGATAGATAGATAGATAGATAGATAGGAGATAGATAGATAGATAGGAGATAGATAGATAGATAGATAGATAGATAGGAGATAGATAGATAGATAGATAGATAGATAGATAGATAGATAGGAGATAGATAGATAGATAGATAGATAGATAGATAGGAGATAGATAGATAGATAGATAGATAGATAGATAGATAGGAGATAGATAGATAGATAGGAGATAGATAGATAGATAGATAGGAGATAGATAGATAGATAGATAGGAGATAGGAGATAGATAGATAGATAGGAGATAGATAGATAGGAGATAGATAGATAGATAGATAGATAGATAGATAGATAGATAGGAGATAGATAGATAGGAGATAGATAGATAGATAGATAGATAGATAGATGATAGATAACACAACAGAAGGTTCTTCCACTGTATATCTGATAAAATGAATATATATTGAGTAACAAGATTCATGAAATACTCCAGAGCGCTGTACAAACTGTAACATTTTCGGATAAAATCAGCATACAGATCTGCAGTCAGAACTTTTTTCTTAAATTATATTTAGTTTCAGCTGTCAAAACGTATACCTCAGTATTTCTCGAATAGCATTTTAGTCTATTGTGTTTGGATTGCATTTGGAGCGCCTTTATTTTTTGCAGTGACAGCTTTATATTTCTTACTGATGCAGCAATGAAGGGAAAACAGTCTGATAGACTTTACGTTGCCCAATTCTTAAAGTCTAAGTATAGTATTTCTTGCTTACTATTGAATAACTGGTTTGGGTTTTTGTTATTGATCATTACCTGATAGGGTTCATTTTTCCTGGGTTACAATTCTGTACTTTTCTAATATCGTACACACTGTGTGACATTGCAACAAAATGTATTTGTTATATTTCCCTTGCAGTTTAATTAGCAGTCACCAAATACATATGTTGCAAAGTTTAACTTGACACAAAGTGTTAACATGTGGCACAGTGTTAACTTGGCTCTTTCAATGGCTTTTGGCAGAAAGTCAAGTTAAATGTTTGCTGTATGTGTAATTCCAGAATGGTAATTCAGTAAATGCTATCAGCTAAGAGGGGGAGGAGGGGGAAAGGGTGGCGCACATAAGGTGAAGGTATCTGATGGGCTACTACAGATAATACACAGGATGTAAAGGGGCAAATGACATTGATGACCTAGGAGAAGTCATCAATATCAGGTGGGTGATGGTACTACCTTGACCCCTGCTGATCAGCTAATTTCACTAGCCGCTATACAGAGAACAGAGCCAGAAGCAGGCAGCTCCGTTCTGTATGTGGTGGCCGTGCTGAGTGACTCCAGATCTGCTCCTGTTCACTTGTATAAGAGTTGAGTTGCAGTAACTCAGTACAGACACTGATCAGCAAAGATCTTGGGTTTTAGACCCCCCACTAATCTGTTATTCCTGACTTATTCTAAGGATAGGTTATCAATATCATTTGCGCTGAAATCCCCTTTAAGCCAGGACCATTGTGGCGTAAATGCAGCAGTTTGGCTACAGCGGAAATGGCATGGTACAGTCACTGCAAAAGTAGATGGGATTCTAGAAACCCACTGCGGTTTTGGAAAAACGGAGAATGTCAATCATATATATGGAAACTGGTGGTTTCCCTAAAGGTGTAATGGAAGCAGAAAGTCAGCAAAGGAAACCAATGAGGTAAAACGCGTGGGGCTTTAACCTTAAAGTATAATAAGGATTCATAGGTGGAAAACCCAAAAAATTTTAACAGCTAAACACATTTTTTTTTAATTTGTAATGAATTTGTAATGTTATACTCTGGAAAATGTATATCTTACCTGATGTACATGGATGTACCCTTCGAGACTTCCTAATGTTAAACTGTATTTGTTGTATTACAGCCACAAATCCCATTCTGACCATGGGTATAATGACCTAAACTTACAACACCATAGAGTCTTAGGATGCTACTAGTTTGGGTCATTGGACCAGTAGACAGAAGAAGATTTACACCTGTGATATGGAGAATCCAGCCTTATGCCTTATTTACACATCCCTAGTTCATCTACATGTGCCATATTGTTTTAGTGACGGAATACGGACACATTGATTTCAATGTAACTATTCACATGGCGATTCATTGATATGGACCCCACATACATAAAAGTCGCCTCTGCCCGCGAATTAGTCTGTGTGGTTTTTAGCGTAGATTATCCGCCTACATTCAACAAATTGCTACCGTTGATGGTTTGCCTGCTCCTGCATTTCGGCAGCTCTTAAGCTCTCCTGCTGCTGAACTTGTTCCTCATGTCGTGCCTGTGATTGTTCCGGTATCTCAGCAGCTCGCTGAGACGCCATATAATGAGTGTGTTGTTGGCACCGATGATCCCCATCATCCCCGCTTGAGGAGAACTCTGTGACTTCTGCCTACCTTCATAACTGTCATTGTTTTAGAATTTTGCGACAAATTAGATTTTCTTTTTCCCCGGCATGTTTAAAAGTAGCAAACTGCAAATTTGGATTAAAGGTGTTTTCCCATCCAGTGGGTCAGCATGTTGCCTGGAGCTGATTAGTTAATATGCAAATGCATGTACACAATCCACTGAGGGTTAGCTGAGTGTTTACACTGAGAGATAACAGACCTGGCTGAGATAAGGCTGCTGCAAGAGCAGTGTAATGTAGTGTGTGAACATAAATTCATAACAGTCAGGAAGCCATGTCATTTAACAGGATAAATAGTAGCCTATGTGTTAATCGAGGTTACAAACTATCCGTTTAGCCATTTTTGCATGATTGAGTAACAAACATCCAAACTTTCACATGTATAATATTAGTAGGATTGTGCCTGCTTGTTTTATGTGTTACTAGTCGCATTTATTTGGCAGTGGTTTGTATAACATTGTCTGACACTACATATACTACCAAACAATATCTGAAAATAACTATAATGCAATATTAATCTCTATTAAAAAATCCTCAAGAATTTCCTTCATCTTGTCTCATTTTGAATCTTTACCTGGAATTGTTCATTTTCTATTCTAAGTTCATTAACAGAGCTAAGTTCTTCTCCAGTATGGCAGTAATATAAGACAACACACAAAGCGATGCCCCCTTAGGACGGCAGATGAGCTATATCATCGTTCTGGTAATGTTTGTCTTTTATTTTATAATCCTGCCATGTTATTGCCTCTAGAGGGCCTTCAAATTTTATCAGAGCGTAGATGTAAGCAGTAACACAATAAAACACAATGCAGTCCCCAATGGACAATGCACTGCCCATCACACCTATAAATAACATGTAAGAGCTATTCCAATTTTTTCTTGCCCAGGGCACTAAAGACTCGAGTGCACGAAACCCACTTAACACAGAACAACTGGAATATGTCTTCATTGAGCCTCTTCAAATCCCTAAACAGAAGAGCGCCGGCCATTCCAGCTTAATATAATATTAAACTTTAGGATTGTAATTAAGGGAAGATGCAATACAATATTTATTATTATTACAATCAGGGTGTGGATGTGTGCAACTGCAACCTCCGTCCTTAAGAGGGCGCCAGCCTGAGTGTAGTCTGGAGGACTCCCTGTTACTGCCCAGAGGGGCAGAGTAGTTTGGAGTCTGGCTATGTAGTCTGGACCTGTCCTGTAGTGCAGCAGTCTGGGTCTGTGGTCAGAATCTTAGTCGGAAGTTTAGACCATCCCTTATTAAAGAAATATAGTCATCGATCATCAGGCTCTAGGTATCTGACCTATAGGAGGGTCAGACATCCACTTTGACTTTATAGAATAACTGAGATCTGAATTTATTAATCTGTCTGTTTACTCTAGAAGTATACCCGATATTTGACTAAGACCCTGGTAATGACCCACTGGACCTACAAAATGTATAACTAAGTATTATATACACCCCTGTGATCACCTAAGGCATGTTCTCATAGATATAGCCACTAAGACCCTATGACAGCAGCCTGACTTTACTCTCTGAATCTGCCCCCTATTGCAGCAGTCTGGTTGTGTAATTTGGAGCTCATCCTATAACTTCAATATGGGCGAGTAGTTTACAACATCCCCTATTTCAGCAGTTTTATCAGGAAGTCTGGAGAACCCCCTCTCACGAGCACCTGTGTAGTCTGGTCCTCCTATAACAGCAGTCTGGTTGTGTAGTCTCCTCCTATAACAGCAGTCTGGTTGTGTAGTCTCCTCCTATAACAGCAGTCTGGTTGTGTAGTCTGGTCCTCCTCCTATAACAGCAGTCTGGTGGTGTAGTCTGGTCCTCCTCCTATAACAGCAGTCTGGTTGTGTAGTCTGGTCCTCCTATAACAGCAGTCTGGTTGTGTAGTCTGGACCTCCCCCTATAACAGTAGTCTGGTCCTCCTCCTATAACAGCAGTCTGGTTGTGTAGTCTGGTCCTCCTATAACAGCAGTCTGGTTGTGTAGTCTCCTCCTATAACAGCAGTCTGGTTGTGTAGTCTCCTCCTATAACAGCAGTCTGGTTGTGTAGTCTGGTCCTCCTCCTATAACAGCAGTCTGGTTGTGTAGTCTGGTCCTCCTCCTTTAACAGCAGTCTGGTGGTGTAGTCTGGTCCTCCTCCTATAACAGCAGTCTGGTTGTGTAGTCTGGTCCTCCTATAACAGCAGTCTGGTTGTGTAGTCTGGACCTCCCCCTATAACAGTAGTCTGGTCCTCCTATAACAGCAGTCTGGTTGTGTAGTCTGGACCTCCTCCTATAACAGCAGTCTGGTTGTGTAGTCTGGACCTCCTCCTATAACAGCAGTCTGGTGGTGTAGCCTGTTCCTCCTCCTATGACAGCAGTCTGGTTGTGTAGTCTGGACCTCCCCCTATAACAGCAGTCTGGATATGTAGTCTGGTCCTCCTATAACAGCAGTCTGGTGGTGTAGCCTGTTCCTCCTCCTATGACAGCAGTCTGGTTGTGTAGTCTGGTCCTCCTATAACAGCAGTCTGGTTGTGTAGTTGGTCCTCCTCCTATAACAGCAGTCTGGTTGTGTTGTCTGGTCCTCCTCCTATAACAGCAGTCTGGTGGTATAGTCTGGTCCTCCTATAACAGCAGTCTGGTTGTGTAGTTGGTCCTCCTCCTATAACAGCAGTCTGGTTGTGTAGTCTGGTCCTCCTATAACAGAAGACTGTTTGTGTAGTTGGTCCTCCTCCTATAACAGCAGTCTGGTTGTGTAGTCTGGTCCTTCTCCTATAACAGCAGTCTGGTTGTGTATTCTGGTCCTCCTCCTATAATAGCAGTCTGGTTCTGTAGACTGTTCCTCCTCCTATAACATCAGCCTGGCTGTGTAGTCTGGAGTATCCCCTTATTACAGTAGCCTGACATAACAGCAGTTTATCTGACTATTCCACTGCCTCCGCTGTAACATCAGCCTGGCTGTGTAGTCTGGTCCTCCTCCTACTATAACATCATTCTGGTTGTGTATTCTGGACCTCCTATAACAGCAGTCTGGCTATGTAGTCAGGACCTCCTCCTATAACAGCAGTCTGATTGTGTAGTCTGGTCCTCCCCTATAACAGCAGTCTGGTTGTGTAGTTGGTCCTCCTCCTATAACAGCAGTCTGGTTGTGTAGTCTGGTCCTCCTATAACAGAAGACTGTTTGTGTAGTTGGTCCTCCTCCTATAACAGCAGTCTGGTTGTGTAGTCTGGTCCTTCTCCTATAACAGCAGTCTGGTTGTGTATTCTGGTCCTCTTCCTATAATAGCAGTCTGGTTCTGTAGACTGTTCCTCCTCCTATAACATCAGCCTGGCTGTGTAGTCTGGAGTATCCCCTTATTACAGTAGCCTGACATAACAGCAGTTTATCTGACTATTCCACTGCCTCCGCTGTAACATCAGCCTGGCTGTGTAGTCTGGTCCTCCTCCTACTATAACATCATTCTGGTTGTGTATTCTGGACCTCCTATAACAGCAGTCTGGCTATGTAGTCAGGACCTCCTCCTATAACAGCAGTCTGATTGTGTAGTCTGGTCCTCCCCTATAACAGCAGTCTGGTTGTGTAGTGTGGTCCTCCCCTATAACAGCAGTCTGGTTGTGTAGTCTGGTCCTCCCCTATAACAGCAGTCTGGTTGTGTAGTCTGGTCCTCCTCCTATAACAGCAGTCTGGTTGTGTAGTCTGGTCCTTCTATGACAGAAGTCTGGTTGTGTAGTCTGGTCCTCCTCCTATAACAGCAGTCTGGTTGTGTAGTCTGGTCCTCCTCCTATAACAGCAGTCTGGTTGTGTAGTCTGGACCTCCCCCTATAACAGTAGTGTGGCTTTGTAGTCTGGTCCTCCTATAACAGCAGTCTGGTTGTGTAGTCTGGTCCTCTTATAACAGCAGTCTGGTTGTGTTGTCTGGACCTCCTCCTATAACAGCAGTCTGGTTGTGTAGTCTGGACCTCCTATAACATCAGCCTGGCTGTGTAGTATGGTCCTCCTATAACAGCAGTCTGGTTGTGTAGTTGGTCCTCCTCCTATAACAGCAGTCTGGTTGTGTTGTCTGGACCTCCTCCTATAACAGCAGTCTGGTTGTGTAGTCTGGTCCTCCTATGACAGAAGTCTGGTTGTGTATTCTGGTCCTACTCCTATAACAGCAGTCTGGTTCTGTAGTCTGCTCCTCCTCCTATAACATCAGCCTGGCTGTGTAGTCTGGAGTATCCCCTTATTACAGTAGCCTGACATAACAGCAGTTTATCTGACTACTCCACTGCCTCCGCTGTAACATCAGCCTGGCTGTGTAGTCTGGTCCTCCTATAACATCAGTCTGGTTGTGTAGTCTGGTCCTCCTATAACATCAGTCTGGTTGTGTAGTCTGGTCCTCCTATAACAGCAGTCTGGTTGTGTAGTCTGGTCCTCCTCCTATAACAGCAGTCTGGTTGTGTAGTGTGGTCCTCCTATAACAGCAGTCTGGTTGTGTAGTGTGGTCCTCCTCCTATAACAGCAGTCTGGTTGTGTAGTCTGGACCTCCTCCTATAACATCAGTCTGGCTGTGTAATCTGGACCTCCTCCTATCACAGCAGTCTGGTTGTGTAGTCTGGACCTTCTCCTATAACAGCAGTCTGGTTGTGTAGTCCGGTCCTCCTATAACAGCAGTCTGGTTGTGTAGTCTGGTCCTCCTCCTATAACAGCAGTCTGGTTGTGTAGTCTGGTCCTCCTCCTTTAACAGCAGTCTGGTGGTGTAGTCTGGTCCTCCTCCTATAACAGCAGTCTGGTTGTGTAGTCTGGTCCTCCTATAACAGCAGTCTGGTTGTGTAGTCTGGACCTCCTCCTATAACAGCAGTCTGGTTGTGTAGTCTGGACCTCCTCCTATAACAGCAGTCTGGTGGTGTAGCCTGTTCCTCCTCCTATGACAGCAGTCTGGTTGTGTATTCTGGACCTCCCCCTATAACAGCAGTCTGGATATGTAGTCTGGTCCTCCTATAACAGCAGTCTGGTGGTGTAGCCTGTTCCTCCTCCTATGACAGCAGTCTGGTTGTGTAGTCTGGTCCTCCTATAACAACAGTCTGGTTGTGTAGTTGGTCCTCCTCCTATAACAGCAGTCTGGTTGTGTTGTCTGGTCCTCCTCCTATAACAGCAGTCTGGTGGTATAGTCTGGTCCTCCTATAACAGCAGTCTGGTTGTGTAGTTGGTCCTCCTCCTATAACAGCAGTCTGGTTGTGTAGTCTGGTCCTCCTATAACAGAAGACTGTTTGTGTAGTTGGTCCTCCTCCTATAACAGCAGTCTGGTTGTGTAGTCTGGTCCTTCTCCTATAACAGCAGTCTGGTTGTGTATTCTGGTCCTCCTCCTATAATAGCAGTCTGGTTCTGTAGACTGTTCCTCCTCCTATAACATCAGCCTGGCTGTGTAGTCTGGAGTATCCCCTTATTACAGTAGCCTGACATAACAGCAGTTTATCTGACTATTCCACTGCCTCCGCTGTAACATCAGCCTGGCTGTGTAGTCTGGTCCTCCTCCTCCTATAACATCATTCTGGTTGTGTATTCTGGACCTCCTATAACAGCAGTCTGGCTATGTAGTCAGGACCTCCTCCTATAACAGCAGTCTGATTGTGTAGTCTGGTCCTCCCCTATAACAGCAGTCTGGTTGTGGAGTGTGGTCCTCCCCTATAACAGCAGTCTGGTTGTGTAGTCTGGTCCTCCCCTATAACAGCAGTCTGGTTGTGTAGTCTGGTCCTCCTCCTATAACAGCAGTCTGGTTGTGTAGTCTGGTCCTCCTATGACAGAAGTCTGGTTGTGTAGTCTGGTCCTCCTCCTATAACAGCAGTCTGGTTGTGTAGTCTGGTCCTCCTCCTATAACAGCAGTCTGGTTGTGTAGTCTGGACCTCCCCCTATAACAGTAGTGTGGCTTTGTAGTCTGGTCCTCCTATAACAGCAGTCTGGTTGTGTAGTCTGGTCCTCTTATAACAGCAGTCTGGTTGTGTTGTCTGGACCTCCTCCTATAACAGCAGTCTGGTTGTGTAGTCTGGACCTCCTATAACATCAGCCTGGCTGTGTAGTATGGTCCTCCTATAACAGCAGTCTGGTTGTGTGGTTGGTCCTCCTCCTATAACAGCAGTCTGGTTGTGTTGTCTGGACCTCCTCCTATAACAGCAGTCTGGTTGTGTAGTCTGGTCCTCCTATGACAGAAGTCTGGTTGTGTATTCTGGTCCTACTCCTATAACAGCAGTCTGGTTCTGTAGTCTGCTCCTCCTCCTATAACATCAGCCTGGCTGTGTAGTCTGGAGTATCCCCTTATTACAGTAGCCCGACATAACAGCAGTTTATCTGACTACTCCACTGCCTCCGCTGTAACATCAGCCTGGCTGTGTAGTCTGGTCCTCCTATAACATCAGTCTGGTTGTGTAGTCTGGTCCTCCTATAACAGCAGTCTGGTTGTGTAGTCTGGTCCTCCTCCTATAACAGCAGTCTGGTTGTGTAGTCTGGTCCTCCTATAACAGCAGTCTGGTTGTGTAGTGTGGTCCTCCTCCTATAACAGCAGTCTGGTTGTGTAGTCTGGACCTCCTCCTATAACATCAGTCTGGCTGTGTAGTCTGGACCTTCTCCTGTAACAGCAGTCTGGTTGTGTAGTCCGGTCCTCCTATAACAGCAGTCTGGTTGTGTAGTCTGGTCCTCCTCCTATAACAGCAGTCTGGTTGTGTAGTCTGGTCCTCCTCCTTTAACAGCAGTCTGGTGGTGTAGTCTGGTCCTCCTCCTATAACAGCAGTCTGGTTGTGTAGTCTGGTCCTCCTATAACAGCAGTCTGGTTGTGTAGTCTGGACCTCCTCCTATAACAGCAGTCTGGTTGTGTAGTCTGGACCTCCTCCTATAACAGCAGTCTGGTGGTGTAGCCTGTTCCTCCTCCTATGACAGCAGTCTGGTTGTGTATTCTGGACCTCCCCCTATAACAGCAGTCTGGATATGTAGTCTGGTCCTCCTATAACAGCAGTCTGGTGGTGTAGCCTGTTCCTCCTCCTATGACAGCAGTCTGGTTGTGTAGTCTGGTCCTCCTATAACAACAGTCTGGTTGTGTAGTTGGTCCTCCTCCTATAACAGCAGTCTGGTTGTGTTGTCTGGTCCTCCTCCTATAACAGCAGTCTGGTGGTATAGTCTGGTCCTCCTATAACAGCAGTCTGGTTGTGTAGTTGGTCCTCCTCCTATATCAGCAGTCTGGTTGTGTAGTCCGGTCCTCCTATAACAGCAGTCTGGTTGTGTAGTCTGGTCCTCCTCCTATAACAGCAGTCTGGTTGTGTAGTCTGGTCCTCCTCCTTTAACAGCAGTCTGGTTGTGTATTCTGGTCCTCCTCCTATAACAGCAGTCTGGTTCTGTAGACTGTTCCTCCTCCTATAACATCAGCCTGGCTGTGTAGTCTGGAGTATCCCCTTATTACAGTAGCCTGACATAACAGCAGTTTATCTGACTATTCCACTGCCTCCGCTGTAACATCAGCCTGGCTGTGTAGTCTGGTCCTCCTCCTCCTATAACATCAGTCTGGTTGTGTATTCTGGACCTCCTATAACAGCAGTCTGGCTATGTAGTCAGGACCTCCTCCTATAACAGCAGTCTGATTGTGTAGTCTGGTCCTCCCCTATAACAGCAGTCTGGTTGTGTAGTGTGGTCCTCCCCTATAACAGCAGTCTGGTTGTGTAGTCTGGTCCTCCCCTATAACAGCAGTCTGGTTGTGTAGTCTGGTCCTCCTCCTATAACAGCAGTCTGGTTGTGTAGTCTGGTCCTCCTATGACAAAAGTCTGGTTGTGTAGTCTGGTCCTCCTCCTATAACAGCAGTCTGGTTGTGTAGTCTGGTCCTCCTCCTATAACAGCAGTCTGGTTGTGTAGTCTGGACCTCCCCCTATAACAGTAGTGTGGCTTTGTAGTCTGGTCCTCCTATAACAGCAGTCTGGTTGTGTAGTCTGGTCCTCTTATAACAGCAGTCTGGTTGTGTTGTCTGGACCTCCTCCTATAACAGCAGTCTGGTTGTGTAGTCTGGACCTTCTATAACATCAGCCTGGCTGTGTAGTATGGTCCTCCTATAACAGCAGTCTGGTTGTGTAGTTGGTCCTCCTCCTATAACAGCAGTCTGGTTGTGTAGTCTGGTCCTCCTATGACAGAAGTCTGGTTGTGTATTCTGGTCCTACTCCTATAACAGCAGTCTGGTTCTGTAGTCTGCTCCTCCTCCTATAACATCAGCCTGGCTGTGTAGTCTGGAGTATCCCCTTATTACAGTAACCTGACATAACAGCAATTTATCTGACTACTCCACTGCCTCCGCTGTAACATCAGCCTGGCTGTGTAGTCTGGTCCTCCTATAACATCAGTCTGGTTGTGTAGTCTGGTCCTCCTATAACAGCAGTCTGGTTGTGTAGTCTGGTCCTCCTCCTATAACAGCAGTCTGGTTGTGTAGTCTGGTCCTCCTATAACAGCAGTCTGGTTGTGTAGTGTGGTCCTCCTCCTATAACAGCAGTCTGGTTGTGTAGTCTGGACCCCCTCCTATAACAGCAGTCTGGTTGTGTAGTCTGGACCTCCTCCTATAACATCAGTCTGGCTGTGTAATCTGGACCTCCTCCTATCACAGCAGTCTGGTTGTGTAGTCTGGACCTTCTCCTATAACAGCAGTCTGGTTGTGTAGTCCGGTCCTCCTATAACAGCAGTCTGGTTGTGTAGTCTGGTCCTCCTCCTATAACAGCAGTCTGGTTGTGTAGTCTGGACCTCCTCCTATAACAGCAGTCTGGTTGTGTAGTCTCCTCCTATAACAGCAGTCTGGTTGTGTAGTCTGGTCCTCCCCTATAACAGCAGTCTGGTTGTGTAGTCTGGACCTCCTCCTATAACAGCAGTCTAGTTGTGTAGTCTGGTCCTCCTCCTATAACAGCAGTCTGGTTGTGTAGTCTGGACCTCCTCCTATAACAGCAGTCTGGTTGTGTAGTCTGGACCTCCTCCTATAACAGCAGTCTGGTTGTGTGGTCTGGTCCTCCTCCTATAACAGCAGTCTAGTTGTGTAGTCTGGACCTCCTACTATAACAGCAGTCTGGTTGTGTAGTCTGCACCTCCTATAACAGCAGTCTGGTTGTGTAGTCTGGTCCTCCTATAACATCAGCCTGGCTGTATAGTCTGGAGTTCCCCCTTATTACAGTAGCCTGGCATAACAGCAGTTTATCTGTCTACTCCGCTTCCTCCGCTATAACAGCAGCCTGGATATTCTGTCACATATGGGTTTCCTACCACAATAATCTCGCTGTAAAGTCTCACCCACTCATCTATAAGAAAACGCCTAACATGCTTATCGATTTTTTTTTCTAAAACGTAACTACACCTTAAACAGAAGCCTAAACATTTATACGCGGACTTTTATTTTTATACGTGTTCTCTCCTGTTAATCGTCTCCAGTAATGTCAGATAATATTCGCTTATTCAGTGCGAGTTTTAGAGATATCCAGAAAATATATCGCATTTAGTACAAAGTCCTGAGCCCTGGAAGAAATTCACTTTCAATAGTTTAGTCAATGTTTCTTCTTTATTGTGCAGACACAGTAGTTTATAGGATGTAGTAAAATGTAATGTGAAGGACACTGATAAGGTTTAATGTAAGTGAAGCCGGGGTATAAAAGTCTGGTACAACACTGCTTGAGACAATTGTTTCTTAAGGTTTTATTTCCTATTACCAGCCATTATACGGTACTATGTTCTGGCAGCTCGCTGAAGTTTTTCTTCATCTCCTCCTGCACTATCATGTCTTTTTACTGCCATTACATTTATAATATTTAGTTCTTTGGGCTATTGGAGCTGTAACTTGAGGCCATTGGGCACCAAATTTTTTCAGAAGGCTTCCAACTATTTTGCAAAATTTAACTTGACACTAATAACTTGATGCGGTTATCACAACACAACAAAGGCCAATGAAAGAGTTAAGTTATACTTTGTTACATCTCTATTATGTGGCATGTATAATAGCTTTCATATTTGCAGCAGGGAAGGCTTTAGTCCCCTTTAGGCACCAAAGACCAGACCAGAGACCAGGGGTGACTGCTACGCCTGCTCTGTAGCTACACATCTGTCCACCATTACCTTACCTTGAATGTGGATAAGGATTCCAATTTCTTATGATACTAATTCAAGAAAATATGTCAACTTGCTAACCAAATCCTTGCAGGTTGTAACCAGAGATGGCTGAACTTCTTAAGTTCCACCAGTTTCGAGCTGGAAATGCTATTACTATATGCTAGGTCTGTTTAGACCTCCGTTCCTACGGAGTAACACGCGGCTCATTTAGACACATAAACACGTGACATCAATGGGTTACAAAGCCTCCCATTGATTTCAATGTGTAGCCCGCGTAAGCTGGCACCCAATGGGATCTGTTTTGAAGCGCCTCACTCTGACACGTGTTTACGTGTCTAAATGAGCGGCGCGTTACTCCGTTGGAACAGAGCCTAACAATCAAAGGCCATGGGGAGATACCGTAACATAATATTCACTGATACTCACCTTCCCTTTCCAGCAGCGCCGCACCTCCCATGAGGCGACCTGAAGCGACCGCTTCAGGCGGCGCTATGCCAGGGCCCCAGGGAGGGCGGCATTTTTGCTTACCTAAGCCAGTCCAGGACAAGCTGTCCTGGACTGGCTTAGGACCGAGCGGTGGATTGGGGAGGCTGCTGGAGCAGCGCTGCTCCAGCAGCCTCCCCTCACGCTCGGGTAGAGAGCAGGTCCTCTCCTTGCCTGCTCTCTGCCTGCAAACGTCGCTAAGCCCTGCCCCTTTGCTTCACCCCGCCCTCTTCACCCCGCCCCCTTTGATCCATCCCTCCTCCCGGGGGGGGGCGGCTTTCTGTCGTCCGCCTCAGAAAGTGAAAAGGGCAGCTTCACCCCTGCTTTCCAGACTGATCTCCATTTTGGAATCCAAAACTCCATTGCGATCCTCTTTGGCCATCTTCTGTTCTACTAGGTGACACAATGGGCCAAAGGAGACCACCAAGGCTTGTGGTTGGGTCTCAACAGTCTCCGAAGGCCTATGACCTTACCCAGGAGGCCGGACTAGGCCAGGAGATGATCAAAGAGAACCATCAGAGAGGTGGAAGAAAGTGAGTATGAAGTGCTGGACACCACAAGGGAGCTCAAAAGAAGTGAGGCAAGATGAGTATGAGCATCAGTATTTAATATGTTTCTGCACCTCCATACGGTTACCATATATTTTTGGAAAATTTGTAACAGACTCGGATAGTTGCAAACTGGTTCGCTCATTTCTATTCACAACACAGTAACTGGATGGCTAGACTCTGGCATATATAGAATCGACAACTCATGAAAAAATATGGTGCCCCAGAACCCAGTAGCATCGCCCCTTACCTCTATATTTTAATGGTAACACCCTCGTTACTCCAAACAGCTCATTTGCATATTGAAAAAACAGTGGTAGAGACATCGATACACAAGGGGAAAACACTAACCTATCTATCTACAGAATTGGGTGGATCCGTTGGGTTGCGGTAGCGCTCGCTCTCTTTAGTCGGCACAGGCTTTGCACCTCGTGAGATGTGATGTGGCGGACAGTATTTTGGTGAGGTCTTTTCACGCACAGTTGCCTTCAATGGCTTCATAAAAAAAATCAGTCTGACTTCTGTTGAGGACAGCATTTGATTAAGAGAGCTCATGTAAGGTAATAAGCATTGTGCAATGGCTGGAGCTCTTCGCTGTTTCATTATTCACGTAGCAGCTGATAACAAAAACCCTAATGTACATTATTTCTGGGGTATAAATTAATGTTATTAAGATTGGGATCTCAGTGTGAGCTTAGCTTCATGTCATAAAAATAAATGACCCAATCCCGCGCTCGCTGTAACAGTAAACGCGCCATGTTTATTGTGCTGCTAAAAAAGTTTTCGGTATCAAATTTTTAAAAAGTACAGAAGGAAACAACAGCTTCACATTAACATTTATAGGATCCATCAGTCTGCAGAGGGTTATATGGTGGTGTGCGAGATAACTGGTGATACAATGTCACACTGTAGCGAGCAGGACGGAAGGAAAAGGCTCCAATACAATGTAACAATTGGAATGGAATGGAATGCAAAAATTCGGTTACTCCAGTGTCCACTGAATTACATGACGCTAAGGCTAAGATCACATCTGTGCTGGAGTCTGATTGGAGGCTCCATCACAGAAACTGCCAAAAATTGGAGGAAAGAAAAGTTCTGTGCAGAGGACTTTTCTCTCTCCACTGGTTTCGGTTTTGAAATGGCGGACACCCAATGGACACCCAGCAGGCCACACTATAGTCAATAAGGTCCACCCGTGTCTATGTGTCATTGGGGTTCATTAATATATAGCAGTCTGTCTCTCCATCGTTTGGGCCCATTGCACCCAGAACCCTCATTGAAATTAATAGAGGATGGAATGTACTCAGAGGTCACATTAAAAAATTGGAATCCTCTCGGCCCGCACACTCAGTTATGTGCATGATGCCTTAGATTGAATAAACTTCTCTGATCTCCTTACTGGTTTCTTCTGATGGCTGGCAGTCTGTGCAATAGAACTGGATTACCCCTGCCCTCTGGTGAACTAGCGTGAGACAGGTGAAGAAGATTTACAATACACAGACTAAGGCCTCATTCATATCTACGTCGGTAATCCGCTCTGGGGAGTCCGCATGGGGACCCCCTACCCGAACGGATT
Organism: Leptodactylus fuscus; assembly: GCF_031893055.1. Taxonomy (NCBI): domain Eukaryota; kingdom Metazoa; phylum Chordata; class Amphibia; order Anura; family Leptodactylidae; genus Leptodactylus; species Leptodactylus fuscus. The sequence goes on from NC_134266.1 coordinate 13,231,450, forward strand.
ACCGAACGCATTGGCAAGAGTGTACAGTGAAAGCACATGGACCCTATAGATTACAATGGGGTCCGTGTGCTTTCCACACTGTCTCCGTATGGAACATGCAGACTGAAAAGTAGTTCACGATCTACAGTCATGGCCAAAAGTTTTGAGAATGATACAAATATTAATTTTTACAAAGTCTACTGCTTCAGTTGTTCTAATGGCAATTTGCATATACTCCAGAATGTTATAAAGAGTGATCAGCTTAACAGCAATTACTTGCAAAGTCAATATTTGCCTAGAAAATGAACTTTATCCCCTAAAACACATTTCAACATCATTGCAGCCTTGCCTTAAAAGGACCAGCTAACATCGTTTCAGTGATTGCTCCATTAACACAGGTGTGGGTGTTGATGAGGACAGGTCTAGAGATCAATCTGTCATGATTAAGTAAGAATGACACCACTGGACACTTTAAAAGGAGGCTGGTGCTTGGCATCATTGTTTCTCTTCTGTTAACCATGGTTATCTCTAAAGAAACACGTGCAGTCATCATTGCACTGCACAAAAATGGCCTAACAGGGAAGAGTATTGCAGTTAGAAAGATTGCACCTCAGTCAACAATCTATCGCATCATCAAGAACTTCAAGGAGAGAGGTTCCATTGTTGGCAAAAAGGCTCCAGGGCGCCCAAGAATAATCATAATATGATTGCAATTATATTTCTGTATGTGATAAAAACATCTGATAAACACACATAAACCAGAGGGCAGCAGATCATGTGAGAATATAATATTTGTGTCATTCTCAAAACTTTTGGCCATGACTGTACTTTCCTGTCCGCATGACTCGGGGGTCTGTATGCTTTCACTGTACACCGCTTGCCATTGTGTTCGGAAGTCCGTTCGGTGGGGGTCCCCATGATGACTCCCACGAACGGATTTTCAACACAGATGTGAATGAGACCTCCAAGTGGGCAGAGCTTTGTGTGTTTGTTTATAGCATGGCGCCATCTGAGAGCTTCAGCATTTTCATTTGGTGTCACTATTGCCTTCAGTGGGCTTATTTTTTGTGGGACAAGTAATAGTTTTAACAGAATAATTGCATTGTACATATAAGCTCCTATCAAAATGTAATTTTCTCAGTGGAATGATGAAAAAAATATTTTGGACAGTTTTTGTTGATGGTTTTTACTGTATTCAGTGTGTGGTATAAATGACATATTAATGCCGAAAACAAGTTTTCTTTGACCTATCTCACTATCGCTATTTACATGACATCTAACAGGACGACTGAGCTCCGTACATACACTCTGTCCTTATTATCTATATGGTCTACATGTTACTCGGTGCGGGCGCCTACATAACCAGGCATGTTAGCACAGCAGTCCCAGCACTATGCAGTATATTTAATGATCTACCATTCGGGACTATGTGAATTCTGCCGCATCCAATTAGACTAATTCTCCACATTGTCTGTTCCCCTCGGGCTGCCTCTTCCCTCCTATTACAAATAGTAAATGTGCCGTAGGCACCCTCATCTTTTATGGACTGCAGAAGCCGCTGTAACAACGACGCACAGTCAGGTGCTGCCATTTTGGAAGCATTACAGAGCTTGTCTAAATAAGGAAAGTATATGGTTATACAGTATACACCGTCTACCAATAAGTATTTGGACACCCATGCAAATGAAGATATCTTTGGTCTTGATGTACGTCACGCCTTCCGCCGTTAAATAGGAAACAGTATTGGCATTAGTTGCATGCAAGATGTCACGAAGTCGACAGTGGCCTATGTGATTATGAAGGTGAACGGTGATTGTCGGGATCTGCCCCGAGTCGGCAGACCCCCGAAACTGGGAGATAGAGACCGACGAGTGCTGGCCAGAGAAACCGCACCCAACCGATGGCTCACATACACCAGCAGTGTCACCAGGCGTCCGGGAGTATTATGTCGCTCAATCCCATCCGTAAGGAAGCATCTGCTGGGGTCAGCCAACTATTGGATAGGAAGAAATGTTGTGGGGATGTTCCAGCATTTACTGACTAGGACTCTGATAAGCACCCCTTGCAAAATAATGCACCTACCCTGACCAGGGCACCAGACTGGTGGTATTTACTATGTTCATGCATTAGGTTCTAATCTCTTCTTTTATTTGCAGGTCTTGTGTATTGAATAGCTATTTCGATGACTGTTTGCATTGTACAATATACAGGTTGGTACCATTGTGGACTAGTGAAGTCTCTGATTATGTGTAGGGCCACACTGGTAGCATACTGGGATTGAGCCACGTTACATAACTGGATATTTTAGCGTGCCTTACAGAGAGTGTAGGAGTAAGTAGAGACCTGTCAAGTGTGAGACAAGTAGTACTTGAGACAGATCTGGAGGAGGTCTGTGGAGAGGAGCTGTTTGGTGTGGAAAACATCCTGAGAATCCTGCAGAGTACATCCAGCACCTTGACCTGCTAGGGAGAGAGTGCTCCATTACTGCAGAGCGATCTGTATATACTGCAAGTGGTTCTGGAGCACCTGCAACAGGACAGAGCGAGGATGCCAAGGAAAGGTAAGGCAAGGTGACTATGAGCGTTTGTAATTCCCTTCCCTGAGCCTCCAATTATTATAGTCTAGGGAATGAGGAGATCCCAGAGTATAGTAATAGCATCGAAGCAGAGAGGACTGGTGGGAGCATATAATACTATGGGGAGCCACTGTGGAGCATATAACACTGGGTGGGGATACTGTGGAGCATATACTAGGTGGGGGCCACTGTGAAGCATATAACACTGGGTGGGGGACACTGTGGAGCATATAACAATGGGTGGGGGCCACTGTGGAGCATATAACACTGGGTGGGGGCCACTGTGGAGCATATAACATTGGGTGGTGGCACTGTGGAGCATATACTAGGTGGGGACCACTGTGGAGAGCATATAACACTGGGTGGGGGACACTGTGGAGCATATAACACTGGATGGGGGACACTGTGGAGCATATAACACTGGATGGGGGACACTGTGGAGCATATAACACTGGGTGGGGGACACTGTGGAGCATATATTAGGTGGGGACCACTGTGGAGAGCATATAATACTGGGTGGGGGCACTGTGTGAAGAATATTATACTGTGTGTACTGTCACTGTGGAGCATATACTATTTGGTGGCTACTGTTGAGCATATTATACTGTGTGAAGACCGTCACTATCAATAATTTGCTGTGGGCAGGGGGTAGGGAACCCCAGGCAAAAGTTTGCACCAGGGCCCACAAGACTTTTGTTACACCACTGGTCAGGACAATGCAGTGAAAAGTAGGATGTATACATGTAATATAGTAAGCATTTATAATACATCTACAGGCATAGCTGGAGTCCATGAGGCATACAAGGGAGGGTCCTATACAGCACATTTTTAATCACTTTATAAATTCTCCAAATGTGACTTGTTTTACACAATCTACCAATAAGTATTCGGACCCCTGTGGTAGAATAGAAAAATAACATTTCTTCCTGTCCAATAGTTGGTAGACCCCAGAAGATGTTTCCTTACGGATGGGATTGATGGACACAATACTCCCGGACGCCTGGTGACACTCCTGGTGTATGTGAGCCATCGGTTGGGTGCGGTTTCTCTGGCCAGCACTCGTCGGTCTCTATCTCCCAGTTTCGGGGGTCTGCTGACTCAGGGCACGTTCCGACAATCACCGTTCACCTTCCACTTCGTAATCACATAGGCCACTGTCGATTTTGGGCAATTCAGTTTGCTTGCTATGTCCCTTAAGGATCGACCATTTCTGTGGTACCCCACAATTACAATTCTCGAAATCGGACAACTCTGCACTTCGTGGCGACTAATGCCAATGCTGTTTACTATTTAACGGCGGAAGGCGTGACCTGAATCCCAACCGCAGAGATCTTTATTTGCATGGGTGTCCAAATACTTATTGGTAGACAGTGTATACACAGTGCATTCTTACTGTGCAGTATTTTCTCCACATCTGCCTAAAACCTTTGCACAGTACCTTAGGCGTAATACATGAATATATTGACTAGTGAATAAGATGTATGAGAGCCCTGTGTAATACTGAATAAATAGTAAATACAGTACAGGCAGAGAACTGTGATCCTGAGTATCAGACCTCATCACTCCGACACCCAACACCACATTCGGTCTCCATACCTTGGAATCCCAGGTACGCGTCTATCACAGACTTACCCAGGCCTTGATATAGACTATTACCCAATGGCGGGTCCACTTGCTCTTTAAATAATTTCCTACCTGTCAAATTAAAATGCATCTAAAGGTCAGGCATGTCTCCGCTTTTCAGCTGTTGTATTTTTATAACTTCTTTATTGCTTAAAAATCAATGACATAAACTTTTCATGTCTGACTACAGAGCAAACAGAGCAGGACCACGGCATGTCTGCCTTATTTTAATTTAGTAGCGGAGACGGGAAGGAACCAGAGAAGAAAATAAAGCAAGAAAAATAAACTGCTAGTTTGAGATAAAGTTCTGGGGTTGGGGGAACTTTAAGGATTCTATGTGGATATTGCCTACATGACAATTACCAATATGTATAATGTTATTTACTAGAAACTCTCCAATACCAACCGTAATAGTCTGATGGGCTTTAAGTAGGATAAGGAAGATCTTCCTGCGAACCCAGAATCATCAGACACCATAGGGAGAGACAAAACAAAATAAAATAGCAATAACCATGCAATAATCAATAAGCTACTGATTTTAACCAGAACTATGTAATGAGTGCTATGTACACAGCGATCCGGAAGGCAGGAACAGTAATAAACCTTCCCTGCCTTCTCTATGACAGCTCTGGTTATAGTTACAGCCAGCTTCCCGTTTCAGCAGCTGCACGACTTCAATTGCATGAACGTACCGGTACATCCTTGTAATACAAGGAAGGCGCTGTCTGGACGTTTATACCCAATGGGCAGTCCGGAACTGGTTAAAGGAAATGTGTTCTAGCTTCTGGCATCTGGACGATTCTGCGACAATTAATCTGTGTATTGGACTCACACTAATCACTGATCAATCAGACTCATTGGAGTCTTTGGAAGAGTCTGAGAATGAAAACTCAATTTGGGTCTGGAAAACCCTTTAAAGGGGTTTTCCCATGTCACATACTCACCAGTCTTCACTGCTGTAAAATCTTCTTTCTTCCTGCTTTGTTGCGTCATTGGTGGGCGGGGTTACATATGCAAAGCCAGCGGCGAGATGACGTCGCTTCTATGCCGCTGGCCCTGCGTGCGAGCTCATAGATGGTAAGACCAGTCAGTTTCCCAGCCTTCACAATGCCAATACAGACCCGGCATCCGCTGTAATAGAGAGGCGGATGCCGGGGAGGGTTAGATGCCAGCACAGGTGCCTGCGACATCGCTACGCTCCTGCCCCTGCTGGCTTCATGGTGCTATTCTGCTCCTCCTTCCCCCCCCTCCCTCCGGAATAGCAGCATCGCTCCTGCCGCTGCTGGCTTCATGAAGGGCAGGAGCGTAGTGATGTCGCAGGCAGCTGTGCTGGCGTCTAACCCTCCCCGGCATCCGCCTCTCTATTACAGCGGATGCCGGGTCCACCTGAGAATGATAGTGGTCATCTTAAGATCCCATTTTCTTTTGTACACAGTGATGAACCTAACAAAATGGATTGGGTTATTATTTGGCCCTGGCAAACCTGCGGCCTTATCACAAGGGCAGAATCTTAGGATATCACAATTCTCTGTATTGCTACAATATTTGGACGGAACGTTTGTGATGTTTTTGTGACACCTTTTTGCTTTTTTTTTGTAAATATAATCTAAGCCAACACTTGTAATAAATGCGCCCAGCGTATTGTGTTGCCTATCTGCAGTTATCGACTGATATTCCTCCCGTATAGCTCAAGGGCATTGTACCAATGAAACATTGATTGATTTCCATCTTGGATTGGAGACGGTTACAGTAGGTTCCCGTATTGATCACCTCTATTACCGCGTAGACTGAAGCTAAAAGTGATACCGACTCCAGAATTAAATACCTTTCATTGTTATTGTGGATTTGCTGCTCCATTGACTTTGCTGATTCTCTCCATGGAATCGTTGGCATTACTGAAATGTAGAAATTGGCCGAAAACCAATGTATTAAAATCATGTATGCAAATAATGTTGTGCATTAGAAAGGTGACTGTGCATTTATTACCGGCTGACTGACCTTTTTTATTGGACAAAATTAAATAAAGACGCTGGCTCCGAGGATGGAAGAGGAGAATCAATTACAGGGAGAGAAAGAAAGAAAAACTTCCATCTAGGACACAGCGAGCTGCACATATTATTGGAAATGACTGCTAATGCCTATGAATAATTTACTGATACATAGAATAATAAGTCATTATTAGCAAATACTTTTTAATGGAAATTTGAGATAACTGCAAGAGTTAAAGTCATTGGGGCAGATTTTCTATTCTTGTCCTATTTTGAAGCCATGGTCCCCATTCATGGAATGGAAGCATGGCCTGTGCGCCCGCACAGGAATATGGACAAGGGGCCTTACCTTTTAACCACTACATAAAGAAACGGATTTGTTACGAATTTTCAAAAAATCTTGAGTTTGTTGAAAATTTGATTTTTTGAATTCCCCACCCATGAATCGCCATTAATCTCTGGGGTCTCTTCATATAATAAGTGGAGGCCACGGACAGGTGCAGTGAAATGATAAAAATTATACTCACCTAATGGATGAACTTCATGAATATTCAAGAAACAATTCTCAGATGTTTTGCCTATCTCTATTGCAGAATAATAAATCTGGTGCATCTTGAGACTGTCAAGTCTAAGAGTATAACACCTATAGATACTGTAGGTCCAATCTTACATTTGCTTCAACTTGGTTAAGGACTTTCCAAGACTCAGACCCTATAAATAACAAGTGGGGATGGGTTTAAATGGGTTAGAATTAGGGTTGAGCCAATCTTGAGATCATTTTCCATTCAAACCCAATCCCAATGCAAGTCAATGGGATTTTTTTTAATAATCGGAGATCAAATTTTAAAAACAATCCTATTCACTACACATCATGGAGTATAAAAACTGAACACTTTAGTTGTTAGAATCCATGTTGTGTAGTGATTTAAAAAAAATCCTCTGGCTGTTTAGTCCCCACTGGTGTCCACTTACCTGCACAGATCTCTGGTCCAGTCCCCGCTGTTCTTGGTCCTCTTATCACCTTGCTGCCCCCGCCTCCCAGGTTAGTGTTACAGACCTAGGTAGAAGGCGGGGCTTGTGGCTGAGGAGAGTGTGGGCGGGTACAGGGCGGGGAGATGTGACGTCTCCCCTCCCAGTACCTGCCCACACTCTCCTAAGCCATAAGCCCTGCCTTCTTCCTAGGTCTCTAACACTAACCTGGGAGGCGGGGCAGAGAGGTGAGAAGAGGACCGAGGACAGCAGGGACTGGGCCAGCGATCTGTGCAGGTAAGTGTTAGCTACTATAGATGTTAGCTAGTCTCCCATTAGAATGAATGGATGCAGCTGGCGCGCAAGGGGTTAAGCGGCCGGACACCGACACAGGCTGTATGCCGGTTGCATCCATTCATTCCTATAGGACCTAGCTAACATTGTTAGCTTTTCCCACAATGCTTGGCCAGTAGCAAAGCATTGTGGGAAATAACCTATGACCTCGATCCTGCCTAAAAAAATCGGGATTGGAATTCCTATTGCGATTGTGAAATTTACTTGATCGCTGATCGGAATCCAATCTTTTCCGATCCCGATCGCTCAACTCTAGTTAGGATAAAGCTATCAATGTGTGAAGGTCTCAACCCTTGAGATCCCCACGATCAGCAGGTTGGTTCAGCCTCACATTACGGGTTGATTCTGCCTCAAATGAATGGGACCAAGTTATAATCATTACACCAAGGATGAGACATTATTCCTAAATAGAGTGACACACCAGGTTAATACTGCTGATCTTGGGGAAGTCACATATCGATGGCCTATTCTAAGGATAGGCCATCAGTGTCTACTTCCTGAAAACCTCTTTAAAGAGGAAGTTTCATGTCCTCATCAATATGCAGTATTATATACCACTAGAAAGCCAACATTGCTCTGAAATCCAGGCTAATGTCAGCTTTCCCAGTGCCCTGGTGCTGGAGATATTAGCGCCATTAATGTTGGCACCGATATCTCCCCACTGTCACTGGGCTGTAAGCAATGCTTCCTTCCTTCCTGACTGTAACATAGCCTTGTACTGTCATAGGGGGGGTTCCTTACCGCCCAGTGATGACGCTGATCTGCGAGGAACGCTCCCCCACTGCAAGTCTATGGACTAATATAATCAGGGGTGGCGTTCCTCACAGAGGTGCAATGACACTAGGCGGTAAGTCCTTGCCCTTCTGACAGTGGGGAGATATCATTGCCGAAATTAACATCACCCATATCTCCAGCACCAGGGCACACACCGAGAAAGCGAACAGTGTGCTGAGTTCAGTACATACAACTGCACATTGACGAGGTCAGCTTTAAGCTCTCCTGCCTGTCTGGGAGGCAGCTTGCTGTGGCAGAAATCTTTCCCTATCACTTTAGCTGATCCCAAAGAAGAATGTTCTGTACATACAATGTATAAGATTTGTAGTGAAGGAAGTAAAGAAAACCAGCTGCATCCAGGAAGACGGTCAAGTAAACTTTGAGTTTACTTGGCCGTCTTCCTGGATGCAGCTGCTTTCCTTTACTTCCTTCACTACCATGTGTTAACGGGTTGGAGTCCACCCGTGTACCGAGCTCTCCAGGAGATCTTCAATACAAGTTTACAGGGTGAGCTGAACACTGCTACATTTTTGCTATAAGATTTGTAGGCTAGTCATTAAATAAAAGCTTTATATATTGGACCCGGTCACACCACGATAGATACTAGAGATGGGCAAACCGATTCATTCGGAGCTGGATTCAACCTGAATATTACAAGTTGTTTGATTTTTGGTTTTTAACCAAACTGAACAACTAGGGATTTGCGAAATAAAACGGCCGCCATTACTTTGTCGTAAATAGGTGGAACCCCAAGGGAAGTGAAACGAAAACATTTTATATTCACCTTTCCTCTTCTGTCTTGGGCCTCCTCATGGTGATGGCATGTGTCCCATCAGCAGTGACTCCGGGGTTATGACACCACTGAGCAGACCGGAAGAGGTCACCAAACACCTCAAGGAGGTCCCAAAAAAGCTGAAGGATGCTGAGCATGAATGTAACAATGTCACTTCTGGTTCATACCCCAAAATCAATCAGGGATCCAAGCCACCCAAACCCAAAAAGAGACGAATCTCGGTAAGTCGGCTCATCTCTACTAGATACTATGTATGCAGTTATTTGGCTGAAAATATTTTTTTAAAACATTTCAATAAAGGGTTAAAATGGCACAATTATATTGCATTTTAAATAAGTCAAGAGACACAAAAGGGACTTCCAGAATATTGTTAATTAGGCTCCCAAGGCAAATGTGATACATGTGAACAACCGCAAAATGAAGTGAATCACTTCAGTATTTCTAATTATATCCTGTAGGAGAGAGATAAGAGGAGCAGAGAGCCTGCCACATAAACAGCAACAATTATACATACATAAATATGTTTCTCCACATCACAGTGAAAATGACTCCGCTGAATTACTTCTAGACCGGGATATTGCCAGCTTGTGATATTCCACTTGTAAGCCCCGACATAAAACAAACATTATGGATCTCTGTTTATTAACATCTATATTATCCGGCGTTCTGTATACCCTGCTCAAATACACAGCAGTCAGGGAACAGACCGCCAACCTTTTCAATATCTCAATATCATATATTTGATGCATGGTGAAAATTACACCTGCCCCCAAAGAAGACCTGCAAAATAATGAGAAACCCTGATGAAATGCTCTCATGTGTCCATATCTGAGACATACTGACTTCTTTACATGTTTTTGTCTCCTTGTATCTCACTATAAATTATATAATCACACATATTACCTCCTTTTCTTTACTATACAGTTAGCACAGATAGCACTGTCTCCTTGTATCTCATGTTGATGTTAATACAGATAGCATAGTCTCCCTGGGAATGATAACGGCACAGATAGCACTGTCTCCTTTTCTCACTATGCCATTGATTCTGTTAGTATGTGGTACTGTCCCAGTGGAGGACCATAAACCTTTAACAGCTGTCAGTTAACCATTCATTGGGCCAACAGCTATGCTTCATGACTCCCCAAATACATGTTCCTTCCCCTCAGCCAAGTGTGCATGTGTTCTCAATAGAGAAAGCAGAGTAAGCAGCTGCCAGACACCTCCAATATCACCGACTTCTGGAGAATCACAATGTTACATCTCTAAGGTTTTTGCCCTAACATGCTGGTAATAAATGTCTCATATGAGTTATTTTTAGAATTTTCCTTAATAGAATGCATAAGTAGAGAGTACTGTATATATGCCAATGTCTGTCATCTCCAGGGACAGCCCCAGGCTTTATAGCTCTGTCCCTTGAAATGTCCTTATTTTTTAGTACTGTCTGACTAGAAAATATTCCTCTATAACTGTGCGTTACATAAAGTTTCACTCTTAAATTCATTTTTATTGAGTTTAGTTATTCAACAGGAATATTAAACTATTTAATCTATGCAGAATGTATATTAAAATGGGTAAAGATTGACAAAAGATCGATAGATAGATAGATAGATAGATAGATAGATAGATAGATAAGAGATAGATAGATAGATAGATAGATAGGAGATAGATAGATAGATAGATAGATAGATAGATAGATAGATAGGAGATAGATAGATAGATAGATAGATAGATAGATAGATAGACCGATAGATAGATAGATAGATAGATAGATAGATAGATAGGAGATAGATAGATAGATAGATAGATAGATAGATAGATAGATAGATAGACCGATAGATAGATAGATAGATAGATAGATAGATAGATAGATAGATAGATAGATAGATAGGAGATAGATAATGGATAGATAGATAGATAGATAGATAGATAGATGATAAATAATGGATAGATAGGAAATAGATAGATAGATAGATAGATAGATAGATAGATGATTGATAGATAGATAGATAGATAGATAGATAGATAGATAGGAGATAGATAGATAGATAGATAGATAGGTCAATAGATGATAGATAGATAGATAGATAGATAGATAGATAGATAGATGATAGATAGATCAATAGATGATAGATAGATAGATAGATAGATAGATAGATAGATAGATAGGAGATAGATAGATAGATAGATAGATAGATAGATAGATGATAGATAGATCAATAGATGATAGACAGATAGATAGATAGATAGATAGATAGATAGATAGATAGATAGATAGATAGATAGATAGATAGATAGATACAGGTATAAATAAGACTTCACCATCTTACATTATAGGACATTTTCAGCTAACAGCTAGTTCCCTGCTTTAGTAATAAATGGGACGTCTCACTATACTGCGCTCTATTCTCCAGGACCCTAAACTGCAGCTTTATTAAAATTTTATGAAACTGTCCTAAATCAGCTATAACTCATTTTGCGGTCAGATATAATATTCTTTGTCTTTTTTCTCTCTTTCCATTTGCTTCTTCTCTCCTGCAAGGTTTTTGTCACTTGTGCACAAATCCCAAAAGACCTTGCAACATTTCTCCCAAAAATAAAACACAAACCTGTAATATTTGGTAAGCAGCGTAACGTTTCTCAAAGACTTTTTACGAAATTCAGTGTTTTCATGGCCCGCAAATCAGTTTGTGAAGGTAGAGCTGGAAAAGTATAGTCTTATAAATGTCAGAGATTCTTAACCACTTCTAGGTCACAGCGATATCTATTTGTGGCTGTAGAAAATTCCAGATTTACACACAATACTTCACACAGCGAGACTAAAGGGATTGTCTCCTAATAATTCATAAATGGATAGTGCAGGTGAGTATAAGAAACTTTGTAATAAGAGGCCACACGGTGGCTCAGTGGTTAGCACTGTAGCCTTGCAGTGCTGGGTCCTGGTGTTCAAATCCTGCCAAGGGCAAAAATATCTGCAAGGAGTTTGGGAATGTTCTCCCCGTGTTTGCATGGATTTCCATCCCATATTGCAAAAAGACATACTGATAGGGGGAAAAAAATGCCCTTTGTGGGGCTCACAATCTACATTAAAAAAAAAACGTTGTAATATATCTTATTAAGGAGATCTGTTTCCTTCACAACTTATTAAGCTGCTCTTCTCCTTATCTTCAATCAGACTGTTTCTTTACATTGTATCCATCTCTGTTTACAGCCTCACTTACAGAGCTCTATGGAGAAGGGAGTAGTGGAATAGATTTCTACTGCCGGCTGGTTATTTGATTTATTGTCTCATTCTGTGCATCGGTATCTTCTTATCTACAACTTAGCAGGGTTCAAGGCACACAGAATAGCAAAGTGTAACAGCAGCAATTATTTGAGTCTATTTTCTAACCCATTTCCTCTTTTCATAGAGTAATATATAGAAAGTAATCATAATGCTGAACGTAGAAAGAGTCTCAGATTAACTCTTCATGTATGTTACTACTGCCAAGATGCGGTAGCCTAAGGTCTTATTCACACAATGAAAAACATTAGAATGAATGAGTCTATTTTTCACCTCAGAACTGGCATGCTCTTTGTTGTATTGATGGACGAAGATAGGGCCACGCGAATAAACTCGCAGATATTTACGGGTTTTAAAGTGACCCTAAGACGGATGATTGAGAAATGGCCCCCATACAGCCATGAGTCACTGTCATGTGAATAGGCCCCTCTAACAGACTGACATGGTCATTTTTCACTAACATTGAGTCTATGAGAAAGGACACTGTCATGTGAATGAGGCCCTAGAGTTATGTCAGTATTGGGCACTTACAGGCCAGCATGGTTCTATATACCACTATAGAACATCCCGCAGGCTACTCTGCTATGTACAATAGGTGTCAAAGAGGTTTTTCGGGCATTTAATATTGATGACTTATCCTTAGAATAGACAATCAAGATTATATCAGTGGCAGCCCGACACCCCCACCGATCAGAAGCCGAAACTACCGTATGTACTCGAGTATAAGCCGACCCGAATATAAGCCGAGGCCCCTAATTTTACCACAAGAAACTGGGAAAACTTATTGACTTGAGTATAAGCCGGGAGGTGGGGGGAATGACTCGAGTATAAGCCGGGGGGGTGGGGGGAATGACTCGAGTATAAGCCGGGGGGTGGGGGGAATGACTCGAGTATAAGCCGGGGGGGTGGGGGGAATGACTCGAGTATAAGCCGGGGGGGGGGGGGTGAATGACTCGAGTATAAGCCAGGGGGGCTTTTTCAGCACAAAAACTGTGCTGAAAAATTCGGCTTATACTCGAGTATATACGGTATATATAGGTGGAAACATGCAGTCTAGAGATGAGCAAGTACTATTCGAAACAGCAGTTTAGAATAGCACGCTCCCATAGGAACAAATGGGCGCAGCCGACACGCAGTCGGGACCGGCGTCCTGCCGCTTAACCTCCTGTACACCAGCCGCTCCCATTCATTCCTATGGGAGCGCGCTATTTGAAACTACCATTTCGAATAGTACTCGCTCATCTCTAAATTGCAGTGCCATCCATTGCATAGTGGCCATTCCTGAGTACTGCAGCTCCAATTCAAATCAATAACACTGCCACTATACGGTGGTTGGAGCCATCTGGTTACCGTATACCTCCAGAGCTGAGAGTGAATAGCGGGGGTGTCAGACATCAAACCCCCCACAATCCAATACCGATGACCCATTTTTAGTAATGGTCATCATTGTCCAATGTCTAGAACATCCCTTTAATGTAACATTTAACACAAGGAGAATTGCAAAGTTGCTTCTTGGTATAATTGGAGAACAAAGCAAAGCCACGTGATCTTAAGACGTTGCGCGATGTTTGTCGCCCAGATTTTTCACGCGAGATCCCCATGGGATTTCATGTACTTTTCTATCCTATAATAATATATCTCAATGTCCGCCTCCCCATGGTCAGCAGTGCAGACAATTTCTCATAACCTCAGCATTTCCTACTGTACGGAGCTTTACTCCATCACTTTTTTGCTCCATAATAGTCTCTCGCAAATCGCCTAACTTATCTTTCTTTCCATCCCAGAAGCCTTGGTGTTACCCATTTAGATCCAATTAGAGGCCTTTCTCTTAGACTATTAATAATTCAATAGGTGTATTTAGCTTTTTCTTTCCCCTTCACAGCCAGTAAATCAAGATTATACATCCAGGTGTATTTGCATTGAAATTCCATTAGTCTCTTTGCATCAACCATTCGGAGTGTTTTAAAGGTGCTGGAATGGATATTCATCTCCTCCTGCATGTGCCATTCAAGTGTGCAAAAATAAAAATGCATGTAAATGCCCATAATTTATTTTCTTGAAGTATGTTGTTTTCTTTCTTCAATGGCCTTTTCCCCACATATGAAATTCCTATAGCATTGATCACCGGAATGTGCTAAGCATTTTTCCTGTCCTGACGCTGACATAGTACCCAACTGCAAGCATCTATCAACATCTCGCTGATTTATAGGCTTAATAATGAAAAATCATTGGCTAGGCTAGCTGTGCTTTGCCGGAATATCGACCTGCGACCTTCATTTTCTAATATTCAACATTCTTAGCTTTAAGGGGTAACATAGCATATTTATCTTAATAGGCCGTGTGGGTGCATAGGTAAATCATATTTGCAAGAGTTAACTGTTGTCAAGTCAGAATATAAAGGATAGGCTCGGCTTAGTCCGCGTTGCAAGACTCCGTAAGGAATTCATGACTGGGCTTCTGACAAGATCAAGCTTTTAGGGTTGTCTTCTCTATGTGATCAAGACGAAACAATGTTACCATTAAGGTATTGGTCACGGGTACATTGGGACTCCGATCCAGATTCTACTTGAAGTCTTGTAAGCAGGACTTTTCTTGCTGACTATATGGGGCTTCAACTCAGTCTAGGGGGTCAGTGGTTTTTTTAAGTGGATTAGGTTTCTCCCCAAGTGGACCCAAAGAACGAAAACACCAATGATGGAGTGAACCCAGCGTAGGATGGTTGCAAAAATTCTAAGATTATGCAAAAGTTTTAAATGAAATGTTCAACTTTTAATTGTCTACAAATTTCAATGGTTAGGCCAATGAAAAATCTGGGAATGACAGGAATTAAAGCAGAAAAAAGAAGGGGTACTTGTCTACTCCCCACTATTATATCACGTGCACTGCTTGGGTTGGATATGAAGCATTGCAGGTGACTGATACGTCCTTTCATTGGCTTCAGCAGTCACTAGAGATGAGCGAGTAGTGTTCGATCGAGTAGGTGTTCGATCGAATACTACAGTATTCGAAATACTCATACTCGATCGAACATTACTAGCTGTTCGAAGTTTAAGGTTCGATGCAGAACCAGCGTTGATTGGCAGAATGCTATACATTTTGCCAATCAACGCTGGCTCTTCTCTTACCTTTCCGAAGTCTTCTCCGCGCTGCGTCCCCCCATATCTTCTTCCGGGTGGAATGCACTCTGCCTAGGCATCCGGCCTAGGCAGAGCCGACTGCGCATGCGCGGGCATGCATCGCGCATAATCGCGCATGCGCAGTCGGCTCTGCTCAGGCGTCAGACCTGGGCAGAGCCGCACGCGCATGCAGGGTGAATTTCACCCGGAAGAGGATGCGGGGACCCTGCGTCGGGAGAAGACTTCAAGCAGAATCCAGCCCGACCATCACTCGTGGACTTGGTAAGTATGATTTTATCGAATTTTGCCTACCCCTGAAATGAGCATTTTCCCCCATAGACTGTAATGGGGTTCGAAATCCGTTCGAACAGTCGAACAGTGTGCAGCTGTGCGAATCAGATTTCGAACCTCGGACACTTTAGTGTTCGCTCATCTCTAGCAGTCACTTGTTGGGTAACATAGTAGTAGTATTGTCACTGATACCCAACACGCCAGCAGTCACCTGAACCTGTTCACTTCTGGCCTGACCAATGCAAGCAATGGATAAAAGAGGGGAACCATCACCACACCGGAAGACCAATGGGTAGTAAATTGGTATAGCTCAATTTTTATTTTACTTTAACCTCACCCCTCCCTGGGTTTTCCAATTGACTTTTACTTTATCTTAGCTTGAACTTAGGTAAAGATTCCAACTTCTTATAACTATAACTATATATATTGCTACCGCTACCGGCGATGTATGAAATCCTAAAACTAGCTGGCAATGTATGAAACGATTTGTCATTTCCCACATTGCCTAAGCATTGTATATAATGCCAAATTAGGATGCGGCAAATTATGAAATAGATAACATTCTCGCTTCGGCAAGGCACTAGCAGCATCTCCGATCGCGCGCTTCTAGCATGAACACGTTGCCTGTGCGGTCTCTGTCGTTTCCTCAGGCTTAGACTTAGGGTCCCTTCACACGGCAGAAACGCTCCCGTATTTTGCACGTTTTTTTACGGACGCAAACATGAAAACGTCGCGTTTACGTCTCTTGACCGCGTAAACGGCGCGTTTATGCGCCGTCTATTAAAATGTCGCGTAAACGCAACGTTTTCATGTTTGCGTCCGTAAAAAAAACGTGCAAAAAACGGGAGCGTTATCGCCGTGTGAAGGGGCCCTTAGTTCATTTTGTTCATGAATGTCCATGAAAATGTGGGAGGAGGAGCGAGCTGGAGTGTTGGAGAAAGACATGAAGCAACGATTTGACGAGAAACTGTACAAAATTTGCGGGAATACTGCCAAAATAAATTTTGGGTTTTCTACAACTTTCATTGTATTTTAATAAATGGTTTTGGGAATGGCGCTCTCATTCTATGTTTGGTTTTTTATACTTTACCTAAATAGTATTTGGCATTCTATACAATCTAGGCAAAGTATGTAACGATTCTCCCATTTCATACATTCTAACAAAACTCTTGTTGTGGCAGACCACAATATAACCACTTGGTGGCAATACATGAACACATATAAAACATTTTTGTGACATAATATTGTCTTGAAAAGCTAGTTTCCTCATGACTAGAGATGAGTGAGTAGTGAAATATTTGATATTCGTTTCGAGTAGAGCCTCAATATTCGACTACTTGATCAAATATCGAATTATAGTCTATGGAAAAAAATGCTTGTTTCAGGAGAAACCACTATTCGACTAAAGCAGAGTCACCAAGTCCACGAGTAGCAGGAGGAGAGTGTTTAGGAGGAGCGCTGTGCAATTAAAGTTCACGGACCCCATAGACTATAACGGGTCCGTGCGCTTTAACTGTATAGCGCTTGCAGTTGTGCTGATATTCCATTCGGGGGGGGGGGGGTCCTCCTGCAGACTCCTTCCAGACGGGAGGCAAGCGCTAACGTGAACTTACTTGTCCTGCAGAACCAGCATTGATTGGCCGAATGCTATACACTGTATAGCATTCGGCCAATCAACACTGGTTCTGCAGCAGGCTATTCTTTGATAGTCGGGAGAGCTGGCAGCTTTCGGTTATTCGGGAGGTGACTTTTTCTCATAGGAATGCATTGACCAGCGTTGATTGGCCGAATGCTATACAGTGTACAGCATTCGGCCAATCAACGCTGGTTCTGCCGGAGGCTCGTCTGCGAGTCTAAGGTCGGACCACAGCAGTCTCCATTTTGGTCCGATCTTAGACTCCACCTCGTCACAGACGAGCCTGCTGCAGAACCAGCGTTGATTGGCCGAATGCTGTACACTGTATAGCATTCGGCCAATCAATGCTGGTTCTGAATTGAATCTTTACTGCGATTAGCGAGTAGTATTCGAAGGAGTGCCAGTATTATTGAATACCATAGTATTCTATTGAATACCAACGCGATCCAACGCGAGACAATACTACTCGCTCATCTCTACTCATGACACATTTATCTGGACATATCTATCCAAGAAGGGGAAGGTAAAGTTAGGACACAGGCTATGGTCATTATTACTACCTAAAGTTCAGTCAACTATTTAACTTTTCACTCTTTACAACCTCCCGAGCTGCAGGCAGACATCTTATAAAGGTCTTTACTTTCTCCTTGCTCTAATTTGACCAGCCAACAGTCTTCACCTATTGTGGTCTGTATAAGGCAATAATCTGATGGATTTAATTGCTACATAATAATTTGTACAGGTTGAAACTATGAACCATTAAACAGTCGCTTTCATGTCGACTTTATCAATTTCTTTCGATTTTCGTTCCGCAACAATGTAGTCCTTAAAGTTGTGAATTAATTAGAAGAAGGCATTATGATGTATAAACTACACATCTATCATTTCATTTTATTTTTATTATATCCTTAATCTGTGATCGTCTTTGTGTTGCTAAACGCAAATGTAATTTATTTTACAATGCACTGTTGGGAAAATGTATTAGGTTCTGTGCTATCTTACAATAATAGGCTTATCATTCCTTTGTGTGTCTTACTCATACGCTTTGCTAAGAACTTTTTTAAACAAAAAAGGTTTCCATTGATGTAATGCACATTGTTAACTCTTCCTAGATTTCTCGAGGTCTATGTGTTTAACGTATATGGGCACGGCTACAGTTTTGTTGTTTTTATCTTAAGCTGATTATACACCTACAATGGCGGCCAACTAAAAGATATTTTGGCTGCCATCTACTTTTATCGAATTCTCTTACATGGGTGGATTGGAGGACAACGATAGATTAACAAACTTGGGGTTATTCTGTTTAGAGAAATGACGTTTAAGGGGAGAGCTAATAACAATGTACAAATACATGAAGGGACAATACAAAGAACTTTCTAGAACTTTCTTTTCACTCCTAGGCCAGTGACAGTGACAAGGGGACATCCACTACACCTAGACCAGTGACACTGACAAGGGGATGTCCTCTACACCTAGACCGGTGACAGTGACAAGGGGACGTCCCCTACACCTAGAGAGGTGACAGTGACAAGGGGAGATCCACTACACCTAGACCGGTGACAGTGACAAGGGGAGATCCACTACACCTAGACCGGTGACAGTGACAAAGGGACATCCCCTACACCTAGACCGGTGACAGTGACAAAGGGACATCCTCTACACCTAGACCGGTGACAGTGACAAGGGGACATCCCCTACACCTAGACCGGTGACAGTGACAAAGGGACATCCCCTACACCTAGACCGGTGACAGTGACGAGGGGATATCCACTACACCTAGACCAGTGACAAGGG
Source organism: Leptodactylus fuscus (assembly GCF_031893055.1). NCBI lineage: Eukaryota > Metazoa > Chordata > Amphibia > Anura > Leptodactylidae > Leptodactylus > Leptodactylus fuscus. The sequence continues at coordinate 13,250,622 of NC_134266.1, forward strand.
GACGTCCTCTACACCTAGACCGGTGACAGTGACAAAGGGACATCCCCTACACCTAGACAGGTGACAGTGACAAAGGGACATCCCCTACACCTAGACCGGAGACAGTGACAAAGGGACATCCCCTACACCTAGACCGGTGACAGTGACAAGGGGACATCCCCTACACCTAGACCGGTGACAGTGACAAGGGGACATCCCCTACGTCTGGAGGAGAGAAAGTTTCACCAGAAACATAGAAGGGGATTCTTCACAGTAACAACAGCAAGGCTCTGGAAGTCTCTACCCCAGGAAGTAGTGATGGCGGATTCATTAAACAAGTTCAACGAGGGCCAAGTTCAATATTACAGGTTATGGACTCTAGATTTTAGGGACACGTTGATCCGTTGTTTTTATACTGACTGCCAGATTGAAGTCGGGAAGGAATTTTTTTTTCTGCTGAAATGGGGCAATTGGCTGGAGCCTCATGGGGTTTTTTTTGCCTTCCCCTGTAACAACACTGTAGGGATTGTAGGGTTATAGGTTGGAGTTGATGGTCTGATGTCTTCATCCAACCAAATCTACTATGTAACTATCTCAATAGATCGAGGGTAGGATTTCAATGCCAGACACCTCAGACACTGTCTTATCTCTTCTGAGAATAAAGGATTGGGCATGTTTAAATACGACATGCCCAATCCTTTCTTTATGACACCTCCATGCAATTCAGATTGATGAATTTGACTAGAGATGAGCGAGTACTATTCGAAACCGCAGTTTCAAATAGCATGCACCCATAGGAATGAATGGAAGTGGCCGGCACACAGACTTTGCCGGCGGCCGGCCACTTAACCCCCTGCATGCTGTGTCCATTCTTTCCTATGGGTGCGTGCTATTCAAAACGGGAGTTGCGAATAGTACTCGTTCATCTCTAAATTTGACTGATATTTGAGGATATTTGATTTTTTTTTTCTTTATAATGACGACCTACAACATAATCCAATCAATGGGGATCCAACACCCGGACCCCACATCTATCAACTGATCTGGATGTCTTCCGCTATAGATGGGGTAGAAGCAACTCTGCTCCTATTCATGCATTAAGCTCTTGAAATAGAGTAACCTCATCCCGTGCCGTAGCTTCCGGCGCCTGGATCAGCTGATCAAATGGTGAGTAGGGGGTTTGGGTGTAAGACCCCCAATGATCGGTTGCTGATGACCTATTATGTGGATGGGTCATTAGTATAATATACAACCTATATGGACAGCGTTACCTGATTTTAACACTAAAAATCAAAAGTTGGTCTAAACAATAAAAAACATTTGTAGCATCTTAGAAACAGGCAATTCCTTTTAATCCTGTGATTCTTGCTTAGTAAACCGTTGGGTCGCACTTCCAAAAATGACTTACTATTGCCCTTTACTTCTCTGTTGCCATTATAGACCATAAATCCAAAAAGTAACAACATCTGTTTAATAAAGAAAATTCCGAGTGACATTCCCTCCATCCACTGACCCAAGACACTGAACTTTCCATTAAAACCCACCTAAACCCTATAGTAAAGATTTATGAATTATTCATCGCTCATCATGTTTGGTCACATTGTATTAACGAAGGTCATTAATAACTCTTAACACAGTCATATGACATGCAATACAGAGCCATGATGGATGACAATACGCTGAAAACATCAGTCCGCTGGTGTGACATACTCGTGATTTATACGTTTTTGTCTTTATTTAACTGTAGTGTACAACCAGTTATTACATTAAGTGCCATCGTTGTCACCGGACTCTCCTATCATCATGTCTATTATTAGAAAGGCCATGCATTGGACGCTGTTTATATGTAAGTTCCCTTAGATTCTAAATAATTTACATTGTTGGTGCTGAAAACATGAAAAATTCATCTGCTTGCTGGTGTGTTTTTAATCATGTAAAATTTAAAGGGACACACTTATAAAAGACGATAGAATGACGGGGCTTAGAAATAGGTATATTATCTAAGTACAGGAATGTGTCCCTTAAAGGGCTTTTCTGGCCAAATATTCATTTCATAAAACTTACTAATATACTTTACAGTGTAACTAAACTTTCAAGCACTTTCTGATTTTCTGCTGCATTTGTGTATTACTATATTTTGTAATAAACTCTATTGATACCTTTTGTCTCCTTTCCATGAAATCCCGGGCTTCTTCATTCCATCCCGTGTTTCTCTATTGAAATTTTTGATCTTGCACAATGCAGGGAAGCTGAGGCTTGGGGTAAATTGGTAAATTCAACCAGTTACTGTATATTTCAGACATTATGAATCCTTGAACAGTAGTTCTTGTGGCATGTGAAAGAAGAGATTCTCAGCTTTCATTTGACACCAAGATTGAAGTTCTACCTCCAGAGAATATCACAAGTTGAAAACACAGTCAGATTGAGAGTGGCTGCATATCAATAAACCGATCCCGAGTGTATTCTCTAAAATTTTAGGCAAAACAGCACATTTGGAGTCAAGTAAATGCCAAGAATCCTTTCTGCCATGTTATACTACTGTGATACGTTTTAGGATGCCTGTGATATAGCTGTTTGAAGTGATCCCCTGCCCTGAGCCTAAATGTCCCTGCCTTATACAAGAGGTCATCACTAGGGTTGAGCAATCGTGTTCAGAAAAGATCGTATTCCGAGAAAATTTTCACGATCACAATCGGAATTCCGAACACGATCTTTTTAGGTGGGATCGAGATCGGTGATTATTTCCTACAATGCTTTGCTACGGGCCAAGCATTGTGGGAAAAGCTAACAATGTTAGCCTTCACACTGAGTATACGCTCCACTCATTCTGAGCAGAGTGTATGCTCAGTGTGAAGGCTCCACTACGGTTCCATAGGAATGAATGGAAGCAGTCGACACACAGCCTTAACCCCCTGCGCGCCAGCTGCATCCATTCATTCTAATGGTAGATTCATTCTAATGGTAGTAGACAAACTAGAGCTATCATCTCTAGTAGCTACTTACCTGCAGAGATGGCTGGTCCGGTGCCCGGTGACCTCGTTCTTCTTCGCCTCTCTGCCCCCGCCTCCCAGGTTAGTGTTAAAGAGCTAGGAAGAAGGCGGGGCTTGTGGCTTAGGAGAGTATGGGCGAGTACTGGGAGGGGAGACGTGACGTCTCCCCTCTCAGTACCCGCCCACACTCTCCTAACCTGGGAGGCGGGGACAGCGAGGCGAAGAAGAACGAGAACACTGGGCACCGGACCAGCTATCTCTGCAAATAGAAACAAATAGGATTTTTAAAAAACCCAAACAAATTGAGATACTCAACATACACGTACTTTATAAAAATTAAATATATCTTTTATTAATGAAGCATTACATGTCTAAAAATACACATAACATATAACACACAGAAAACTATTATTCAAAACAGTACAAAAATGGGGCAACCCACTGAGGCAATAAACTGTGCTTATCAACCACCAGAACAGACATATACAGAGAAAGAGCAGCACTGGAAATATAGTGGTTTTTATATGTATATATATATGTGAATGTCCCAAATCCGTTTCAAATCCTTCCAATCACATATTAAAGCATATCAAAAATAAAATGGGAAACAGGAGAAGGAAGGGGGACACAATCTCCACTGAAAGCCAGAGAAAATACCCTGTCCTAGAGAATGTATGCAATGATAGCAGGGAGATAAACACAATACAATGCTGCTCAATGCAAGTAAATACTACAGTCCTATGAAAAAGTTTGGGCACCCCTATTAATCTTAATCATTTTTTGTTCTAAATATTTTGGTGTTTGCAACAGCCATTTCAGTTTGATATATCTAATAACTGATGGACACAGTAATATTTCAGGATTGAAATGAGGTTTATTGTACTAACAGAAAATGTGCAATATGCATTAAACCAAAATTTGACCGGTGCAAAAGTATGGGCACCCTTATCATTTTATTGATTTGAATTCCCCTAACTACTTTTTACTGACTTACTGAAGCACAAAATTGGTTTTGTAACCTCAGTGAGCTTTGAACTTCATAGCCAGATGTATCCAATCATAAGAAAAGGTATTTAAGGTGGCCAATTGCAAGTTGATCTCCTATTTGAATCTCCTCTGAAGAGTGGCATCATGGGCTACTCAAAACAACTCTCAAATGATCTGAAAACAAAGATTGTTCAACATAGTTGTTCAGGGGAAGGATACAAAACGTTGTCTCAGAGATTTAACCTGTTAGTTTCCACTGTGAGGAACATAGTAAGGAAATGGAAGACCACAGGGACAGTTCTTGTTAAGCCCAGAAGTGGCAGGCCAAGAAAAATATCAGAAAGGCAGAGAAGAAGAATGGTGAGAACAGTCAAGGACAATCCACAGACCACCTCCAAAGAGCTGCAGCATCATCTTGCTGCAGATGGTGTCACTGTGCATCGGTCAACTATACAGCGCACTTTGCACAAGGGGAAGCTGTATGGGAGAGTGATGAGAAAGAAGCCGTTTCTGCACGTACGCCACAAATAGAGTTATGAAAAAGCACATTTGGACAAGGCAGCTTCATTTTGGAAACAAAAATTGAGTTGTTTGGTTATAAAAAAAAAAGGCGTTATGCATGGCGTCCAAAAAGAAACAGCATTCCAAGAAAAACACTTGCTACCCACTGTAAAATTTGGTGGAGGTTCCATCATGCTTTGGGGCTGTGTAGCCAATGCCGGCACCGGGAATCTTGGTAAAGTTGAGAGTCGCATGGATTCCACTCAGTATCAGCAGATTCTTGAGAATAATGTTCAAGAATCAGTGACGAAGTTGAAGTTACGCCGGGGATGGATATTTCAGCAAGACAATGATCCAAAACACCGCTCCAAATCCTCAGGCATTCATGCAGAGGAACAATTACAATGTTCTGGAATGGCCATCCCAGTCCCCAGACCTGAATATCATTGAACATCTGTGGGATGATTTGAAGCGGGCTGTCCATGCTCGGCGACCATCTAACTTAACTGAACTTGAATTGTTTGTCCAAAATACCTTTATCCAGGATCCAGGAACTGATTAAAAGCTACAGGAAGCGACTAGAGGCTGTTATCTTTGCAAAAGGAGGATCTACTAAATATTAATGTCACTTTTCTGTTGAGGTGCCCATACTTTTGCACCGGTCAAATTTTGGTTTAATGCATATTGCACATTTTCTGTTAGTACAATAAACCTCATTTCAATCCTGAAATATTACTGTGTCCATCAGTTATTAGATATATCAAACTGAAATGGCTGTTATAAACACCAAAATATTTAGAACTAAAAATGATTAAGATTAAGAGGGGTGCCCAAACTTTTTCATAGGACTGTATATGAGAAACATTCTCCAACTAAAAGTCTGTCCAAAAAACAGTGTATCTAGGGGAGGAAATGACATCTCTTACCCATAGTAGGTGATGCACAGGAGCCCGCAGTATGGGTCTGACCCACCCGACGTACGTTTCGGTACGTATCACCGGCCTTCTATGTTTTATAGATAGGTTCCTAGGAGCCCTGACAGTGTTATACACTATGTTTTATAGATAGGTTCCTAGGAGCCCTGACAGTGTTATACACTATGTATTATAGATAGGTTCCTAGGAGCCCTGACAGTGTTCTACACTATGTTTTATAGATAGGTTCCTAGGAGCCCTGACAGTGTTATACACTATGTATTATAGATAGGTTCCTAGGAGTCCTGACAGTGTTATACACTATGTTTTATAGATAGGTTCCTAGGAGTCCTGACAGTGTTCTACACTATGTATTATAGATAGGTTCCTAGGAGCCCTGACAGTGTTATACACTATGTATTATAGATAGGTTCCTAGGAGTCCTGACAGTGTTCTACACTATGTTTTATAGATAGGTTCCTAGGAGTCCTGACAGTGTTCTACACTATGTTTTATAGATAGGTTCCTAGGAGCCCTGACAGTGTTATACACTATGTTTTATAGATAGGTTCCTAGGAGCCCTGACAGTGTTATACACTATGTATTATAGATAGGTTCCTAGGAGTCCTGACAGTGTTATACACTATGTATCTATCTGATCCTGTATATTATTATTAAAGGATTATCTTATCTTATCTTATTCCACATACATACTGTCTTTCAATTCATTGGAAGATCATGAGCTATTACAAATAATAAATGACTTATAATTTAATTACCAAATTCTTAATTATTGCCCGACAGATACGGCAGAATTTACTGCCAATAGACAGTAGTAATTACACTTCTAAACTTCTCGTGAACATTTCATTTTAATTACTTTGTGACATATTTTAAGCGTCTTTAGTGGACATTTTACCAAAATGAACAGGAAACAGCTTTGGTGGTTTTCATCCAGATTTTTTAATCAATATGAGAAGTAATAATTCTGCTCAAATATCTTTTTTTTCCGGTTTTGCTTTAAACGATCATTATGAAAATATGTGCCCCGTAATAAAAGAACTTTTCAGTATATATTGTTCTTAAATTGGATATTTATCTTTTTTATCTACTTAGGTATTCTCATTGCAGGATGTCTGCGGAAGATTCTTAACAGTGATCGTGTCCTATACTCATTTCTACTTGTAATCACATATTTAGGTCAATTACCCAGAGCAAATGCTTCTCTATTACAGCCCTTCGAAAGAGGAAAAAATTATAATGCCCCCTTAGTCTCCCCATGCGGTATAATGCCCCCTTAGTCTCCCCAGGTGATATAATGCCCCCTTAGTCTCCCCAGGTGATATAATGCCCCCTTAGTCTCCCCATGCGGTATAATGCCCCCTTAGTCTCCCCAGGTGATATAATGCCCCCTTAGTCTCCCCAGGTGATATAATGCCCCCTTAGTCTCCCCATGCGGTATAATGCCCCCTTAGTCTCCCCATGCGGTATAATGCCCCCTTAGTGTTCCCACATAGTATATCCTCTTAGTTCCCTCATGTAGTATAATGCTATCTTAGGTTCTCCACATAGTATAATACCCCTCTACTTCCCCAAACACAGTATGATGCCCCCTTGTGGTTCCCACTCAGTATAATATCCCCTAGCTCCCCCACACAATATAATGTCCCCTAAGCTCCCTCACAAAGTATAATATGCCCTTAGTTTCTCACATACAGTATACTGCCCCCTTAGTAGGCCCTACACTTGTATGCCATGTCAGGTGTAAGGTCCTTGTGCTACCATCATGGAGTGACTGTACTGTATGTCAAACCATGGTCATTTAATATACAGTCCATGGTCATGTGATATAAACAGTCCATGGTCATGTGATAAACAGTCCTTGGTTATATGATGGACACACAAGTGCACAGCTTGTTACTGTCACAGCACAGCAATCAGACATATGTCTTGTAAAAGGCTGTGCACCTGGGTGTCCACCACATGGCCATGGACTGTATATCACATGAAAAGCACAAACTAGTATCAATGTATAAATAACACAAAAAATCCTTTTGATTTTAAATCTAAATTTATTATTACAAAAAAATTTAATTGTAAAAAATATTGGTATCAGGAAAACAAACACATGAAAACATTTAAAAACACCAGATGTCAAACAACAAGAGTGGAGGTCGCACTGGACTGAGCAGCTCCAGCAGGTGTATAATCTGCTAGTGGTGTAGGGGATGAGAACAGCCACAATAAATGTGTGTATAGAGGGGCCCTGTATTTTGTATATATAAATGTAAATAGGCTCCTATTGCCCACAGTATCACAAGATCAGGGCACTTAATTGAAAAGTATCTGTAGCATTGCAAAGATCAGACCCATATCACCACTATATAGTAAGAGTATATAAGGTAACAGAACAATGTAAAGTTACACACACATGCCGGTATTACATGAGCCAGCCTACATAGGACAAAAAATGTACAGCATATACATAAAAAACTGCTCACCAGCTGCGACCTCCACTCTGAGCCCCAATATGTGTACATCACATAACCATGGACTGTACATCACATGACCATAGACTGTATATCACATGACCATGGACTGTACATCACATGACCATAGACTTTATATCACATAACCATGGACTGTACATCACATGACCATAGACTGTATATCACATAACCATGGACTGTACATCACATGACCATGGACTGTACATCACATGACCATAGACTGTATATCACATGACCATGGACTGTACATCACATGACCATGAACTGTATATCACATGAGCATGGACTGTATATCACATGACCATGGACTGTATATCACATGGCCATGGATTGTATATCACATGACCATGGACTGCACATCACATGACCCTGGACTGTACATCACATGGCTATGGACTGTATATCACACGACCATGGACTGTACATCACATGGCTATGGACTGTATATCACATGACCATGGACTGTACATCACATGACCATGGACTGTACATCACATGGCTATGGACTGTATATCACATGACCATGGACTGTACATCACATGGCTATGGACTGTATATCACATGACCATGGACTGTACATCACATGGTCGTGGACTGTACATCACATGGCCATGGACTGTATATCACATGACCATGGACTGTATATCACCTGACCGTGGACTGTATATCACATGACCATGGACTGTACATCACATGACCATGGACTGTACATCACATGATCCTGGAGTGTATATCACACGACCATGGACTGTACATCACATGATCCTGGAGTGTATATCACATGACCATGGACTGTACATCACATGACCATGGACCATATATCACATGACCATGGACTGTACATCACATGACCATGATTGTTTTTTATCTCTCGGAGAATTGACAACAAGTGGAGATCTAAAAAACTGTTAAGCATTGATGCAGAAAATACATTGGAAAATTGTACAACTTTTCTTTATACAAACGATAAAATGTATTTGCTGAATCTGGACAACCCTTTTACTATTGATAGCTTCTCCTTACAATAAACCGTCAATATCGGATTAGTGGGAGTCCAACACCTACAACCCCTTCCGATTAGCTGATAGAAGGGGCCATGATAATTGACAGAGCGTAACAACGTAATTATTACCAGAACAGCGCCACACATCTACTGGTGGCTGTGCCAGGTACTGCTAGGTACATGTAGCACTGCACAGAACACTGTATTACTGTATTTTTGCAAAATATCCTTACCGGAAGGTAAATTTGGTATGATTAAGCTTTTGTCTGCTTTTTATGTTGTATGTATTGATCTCGTAGTGCGACTGCCGGGATCCCGCTGCTCTTTCTGTTCCGGTTCTATCTTTTGTCCACTGTGCTATTTCCGACACATTTCTTACCCTGGAAATGTGGCCATGATACTAGCAATGAATTGATTTTGTATAATCTAAATTCTACTAGTATAATACGCCATAGACCTGCTGCATGTATGTGATGAACAAGGTGCGAATCATGACTATACCACTTATTTGTCAACCAGGGCAGCAGCAAATCAATGGAGCCCGACGACTTCTCCAGCTACACTCAAAGACCAAAAAACCCTGAAATGAAACCATCTTTTCTCTGCTTGGCATATTCATAGCCCGAACAGATATTGCAGTTTTCTAAACTTGTAGGTTTTAGATTTTATTCAGAGAAAAATATTGAGCAATTAAAGTAAATTAAACGAAATCAATATTTTTTTAATAGGATTTTTTGAAGTTTTATCTTTGTGATTTCCACAAGGCGACGTGTTACATTAATATATCCTGGGACGTGTTTAATGTTGGTAGTTACGGGGCCGTGAAAAATGTAACCACATGGTCGTAATGTAAAGACGCCAGAGTGCGTGCTCAGGTAAAAAAAAACGTAAGAATGAATAAACTCTCACTTGTAACATATTTAATTCTGAGTATATATAATAGGTCGAGAACGTGTCCTGCCGCTACATTAGTCTATGGCGGGATAGAAAGAACTAGAAGTCGGACCCCACAGATCTACCCGGTGAATAGGTGATTAATGCTACTGATCGTAATACCCCATTCAGTTATTACAGACCGGAGACATATTACCGGGACCAACCTCATTTTGGATTGTTACACGTGCACTATATTCTTTGGTCCCCCCCTTAGGCCGATCTATCTATCTATCTATCTATCTATCTATCTATCTATCTATCTATCTCCTATCTATCTATCTATCTATCTATCTATCTCCTATCTATCTATCTATCTATCTATCTATCTATCTATCATCTATCTCCTATCTATCTATCTATCTATCTATTTATCTATCTATCTATCTCCTATCTATCTATCTATCTATCTATCTATCTATCTATCTATCTCCTATCTATCTATCTATCTATCTATCTATCTATCTATCTATCATCTATCTCCTATCTATCTATCTATCTATCTATCTATCTATCTATCTATCTATCTATCTATCTATCTATCTATCTCCTATCTATCTATCTATCTATCTATCTCCTATCTATCTATCTCCTATCTATCTATCTATCTATCTATCTATCTATCTATCTATCTCCTATCTATCTATCTATCTATCTATCTATCTATCTATCTCCTATCTATCTACCTATTCTTTGATACCATAGTATTCTATTGACTACCTACTCGCTCATCTCTAGTGATGAGCATTGCTAAACTCCCTTTATAAAAATTTTTGCATTCTCTTGTCTTAAGTCAAATTTGTAGAAGATTTGTTACATAGTGGGGCAAAGTTTTTAAGACTGGAGGGGGAGATTTCCATTTGAACTCACAGCAGGAAACTTTGTTGTATTTTAATAAATCAGTTGGGCCGAGGAGTCCTCAACCCACATCAATTCCTGCCCGTCCACATTCTTAGAATATGGCGGGTAAAATGTGGATTTGGACTTGAGGCGCATATCTGACACAAGAAAGGGCTTTGTATCAAAAGTGATTCTCAATATTCGCCTTCTACACCGGAACACTGGCCTAGAGGGAATGATGAATTCCCCCCAAAAATATACCTCATTATAAACACACATACAACTGAAAAAAAAAAGCACAAAAAAAACCAAATAATCCATTCTCCCCAATGACTCTGATTTTAAAGGGATCCTATCATAGAAACCCTATTTTTTCTGAGTAACATGTTGGAATAGCCTTAAGAAAGGCTATTCGTCTCATACCTTTCATTGTCTTCTCCGCGCCGCTGTTCCGTAGGAATCCTGGTTCTTGTCGGTATGCAAATGAGTTCCCTCACAGCATTTGGGGCGGGCCCCAGCGCTCAAACAGCACTGGGGGCGTCCCCAATGCTGCGAGAGAACTCCTTCCAGGGCCGCCTCCATGTTCGTCTTCTTCAGCCTCTTCTTCTGATATAGGTTTCCGACTTCTAGGCCTCGGGCCTTGGGCAGAGTAGACTGCGCATGCCCACAGGCTACGAGAAAATGGCCACTTGCACAGTTCTTAAGGCCAGTCCGAAGTGTTAAAGGGTTTCTATGATAGGATCCCTTTAAGTACATTATATTGAGAAGTTTATTGTTTTCACACTTTAGGTAGAGTCACCCACCTTTTTGATCCCTGTAGAACCTCTATAAGTCCGGTTTTCCTTTAAAGGGGCTCTATCAGCAAAATCCTGCTGATAGAGCCCCACATATGCGTGCATAGCCTTTAAAAAGGCTATTCAGGCACCGTAAAAGTTAAATTAAACTACCCCGCCGTTTTAAAATAATAACATAAAAAAGAATGTTCTCTACTTACGGAACGTGCACCCTGGGCGGGCATTCTGGGTGCGCCGTCTTCTTCTTTCCCGCCTCTTCTTCCTCTGACGTCTTCGGGTCCCGTCCTCCTCCGGCGCTTGCTCGCGGACACTGATAAAAAAAAATAGCCCGGGCGCATGCGCAGTAGCACGCGGCTTCTACTACGGCTACTGCGCATGCGCCCGGGCTATTTTTTTTTTATCAGTGTCCGCGAGCAAGCGCCGGAGGAGGACGGGACCCGAAGACATCAGGGGAAGAAGATGAAGACACACCCAGAATGCCCGCCCAGGGTGCACGTTCCGTAAGTAGAGAACATTCTTTTTTAAGTTATTATTTTAAACCGGTGGGGTAGTTTAATATAATATTTACCGTGCCTGAATAGCCTTTTTAAAGGCTATGCACGCATATGTGGGGCTCTAGCAGCATGATTTTGCTGATAGAGCCCCTTTAATTATAATATAGATGCGGCTTTTCTTTAGCGAAATCCTACAATAGGTATTGTGCACAAAATTATAATATTAAATGACAACCGAGAAATCGCATAAAAAAGCCGACATACATAACGCCGAACAACGTAAGTGAACTCAGCCTTGATCTCAATAGTATAGAAATACTATTATCTACTCCATACTAGGCTTCTATGCTAATGTAGGTCAAAGGGTTAACATCCATTTTCTAACATGTAATTACGGTTTGCATTATTAATGCAGAGATGATTCCCGATAAATATGTGCATAGAGGAAACCCTATTAGAGATGAACACTCCTTCTACTATCTGCAGGCAGACATTTACATTAGTGCTCCTATAAACAGAACAGAGAGAAGACAAGGGAGGCGTCTATAGAAATGCAAACATTGTATACAGTGTAACACTCCCGATATAAAAGCTCATTCAGTACATGAGATCCGTGCACAAATCGAATGCAAAAAAATAACTTTCCAGCTTCTATTACTATTAATATTATAATATAGAGCTATTAATGCAATGAGTGCCATTCATATCCTAGAACAAGGGTTTCCAATACATTCACAATACTAAGAGCAAGCACAAGATACCTCAACTAAACTGTCCTTACACAAACATAAAACTGTATGAGCTGTCACTAGTCGTGTCCTTTAACATGTGGATGGAGCTTGGACCTATAAAGTTAGTCTAAAACGGCATCATATCATGTGGGGTAATGTGCAAGCGGGAACAGGGGAGGGTTCATTTTAAGGATTCTAATTACGGTACGGAGGAGTTTACATTAGGAATTGTCTGATAAGAGGTGTCTTTACTTAGCACTTGAAACTGTAGAGATTGGGAGTTAATCTGATTGTCCGGGGTAGAGCATTCCAGAGAAGTGGTGCAGCTCGGGAGAAGTCTTGTATACGAGCGTGGGAGGTTCTGATAATAGAGGATGTAAGTGTTAGGTCATTGAGTGAGCGGAGAATACGGGTTGGGCAGTAGACAGAGATGAGGGAGGCAATGTATGGGGGTGCAGCATTATGGAGAGCCTTGTGGGGGAGGGGGAGAACTTTATATTTTATTCTATAATGAATAGGCAGCCAATGTAGTGACTGGCACAGACCAGAGGCCTCGCTGTAGCATCTAGCCTGATAGATGAGCCTGGCCGCTGCATTCAGAATAGATTGTAGAGGGGAGAGTTTAGTGAGGAGAAGACCGATTAGTCATGGCTTGCAGGTGGGATCATTCTGTTAGTCGGGGTTTAATTGAGTTTGACATTGGAGGAAATAGAAAATAGGTTTACAGGAGTTACAGGAGTTACAGTAGTCAAGGCGAGAATGAATCAGAGAGACAATAAGTGTCTTTAGTGTATCTCTGGTGAGGAAAGGGTGTATTCTGGAGATGTTTTAATTAATATTCTGAAGTTGTTGAGCTATGAGTAGCCAATGAAGGTATTGGCAAAGGGGAAAGACACTTGAGAAAGAAGGGGAGAGTTGGATTACTTGGTAGCAGAGTTATGAGTAGGTGTAATAATGTAGTCCTGGTGGGAGATCTGTACGAGCATTCTTGTTGACTTCAGGTTGTAAGAGAGAAGCTTCAAGAGTTAATTTTGAGTTGGTGGTGACAAGAGCCAGAGAGCATCAGTGCTCCAGATTGAATATTGTGAAATAAATGAATCTCTTGGCCACAGAAGCTAAATATTCATGGCGAAAAAGTGTGAGGCAGACCTATGTAAGTGCGGTATTGGATTAATATGCTTCACCCTGATGACAGACTCTCTTTACATGGATGAACGACTATATAACACATGGGCAAGCCAGTTGCACCAGTGTGAGATCTGCCCTCCCTGTGGCACATTACACTAACCGCACAGCACTGGAGTCCTGGGTTAAAAGCCAAAAATTTAATTTCAATGAGTTTTTGTGGGTTTCTTCCTAGTACACCAGTTTACTACCACACGCCAAAGAAGAATCAGAATTTAGATTGTGAGCCCTACATGGGAAACTGAATAATGACAATATCTATAAAGCGCTGCGGAATATGTTATATGTATCTACAATATATGCACAGACAGGGCGTGTTTATACCAGACCATTACATTGCCATAGCTTGTCTATTACATTGCGGTGTACAGAGAATAAAGGAACATAAATGAATAATGAACAAAGAATTCACACCACAGGTATTTACTAATATATCCATCTATATATCCACAATCCATGTATTTTTAGCTGTAACATATTCAGCATTTGGCCAATCCACGCTGGTTCTGAATCGAATATTTACTGCGAATGGCAAGTAGTATTCGAACAAGTACGAGTATTTCGAATACCATAGTATTCTATCGAATATCTACTTGATCGAATACTACTCGCTCATCTCTAACTGTAGCTGATATTCTGGATAATTCAGAGAGATTTCCAATGACGGACCTCCTTCTATTAAAGGGGTTACCTCCCTATACAACATAACAGGTGATAATTGTTTGCTGAGTGTCCAAACTCATTACAAGAATGGGGGCTCCCAATATAGTGATGGTCACACGTGTGCACTGCTAATACTCTATTTCAAGTCTAAGAGACCAATGAAGATAATCTAGTGCTGAGCTATCTCTGACCCATAGAGAATGAATGAAGCAAATGGGCATGCATAGTATTCCGTGTTGCCCATTATTCCAGGCTGGGCATATATCAAGGATATTGTTATACTGTGTAGTCTAAGTTTAGGCCACCTTCTGGATAGCTTGCTTTGGGCAAGAATTTTATGCCACATCCCCACCACCACCACAAAAAAAAATAGTTCAAACTAGATGTGCCAAGTTGCACTGAAGTACGTGTAGGATGTCCCATTTACCCGAGTTTAGTCATACCTACAATAGTAAATTTTGGCTATCATAGTAGCAACTGTACCCAGGAACCTCAGCAATATCACCCAGGTGATCGGTTTGTCTTGCAAACCCTCAATAGGAGCCCGGATCATAAAACCAGACATCCCACTTAATAGAATAAGACACAAGTGCATTTCAGGTGACTTTACCTCGAGTTTTCTGCTTAAAATAGTGAATATGGAAAGAATAATGAGCTGTGCCTGCACATCCCTGTCACATGGTCAGACATCTGCCAGCCCCGCTCGCTCGCACCGGTGGCAGCTTGGTTTCTAAGTTTATACTACGGATCCCATTGGGAATACGCAGCAAAAATTTCTTTGACAGTTTGTAGTTTGGGCTTCTCGGCTGCAGCTAAACATAGTCTGTATTCTCCTATGTTTTATTTTTATTGCCTCGAATCCAATCTCCTGCATTAGCAGCAATTCCTTATGAACTGTCAGCTGGTTGGGAAGCTCCAATTTCAATTGTGATTTTCTGCTACATTTGCTGCAGTCACAGAGGGTATACAGAATAGGTTTCTCTCTCGTAAGAAAATAACACATTGAAGCATAGCTGCTGCTCATATACAAATGCATAGGGTCTGTTTTGCAGCTACGGTATGGCGCTGTTCTATTTTGTCTCATAACTTTGTATCACACTATTAATCGCGAGCAGATACATGAGGTCATTTATGACAGATACAGAAATTGCTATTATTTTCTCCCTATTGTGCCGCCAGGGGTGCAGCTACTATATATTCCACCTTGTTCAGGCATCGCTGTCGTAAACCAGTAACATGCAACGTTGTAGGATAATGGAAGAACATGAAAAATACATGAAAAATAGTTCTAAATCCTCTGCTTCTCATTATAGTGTTTAGGTGTAAGTGTTGTTTCACTTTTTTTAACAATTGTTTGGTGACAATTTCTGTAATACAGTTTATTGACCTATTTTAATTCCTTTTGGTAGAAAAACAAGGCTCTAAAGTTATCCCTAGCAATACACATTGCCAAAGAGGGCCAGTCCCATACACAAAGTATGAACCGCTGTATATAAAGCTCACTATGTATATAAGCTCACTGTATATACTGTATATACGTGTATGTATGTACTGTATATACTGTATGTATATAAGCTCACTGTATATAAAGCTCACATTGCTGTCTATGCCTAGTGATATCTCTGTCTTTATAGCATGTCAAAGCTGAAAATCTCTGGTAGTATAAAAATAGAAATACAGTTAAATGAAGTGACCACCTCATTTTTTGAGGTGGTATGTAGAGATGAGCGAGTCGTATTCGATCAAGTAGGTATTCAATAGAATACTAAGGTATTTGAAATACTCGTACTCTATCGAATACTACTCGCTATTCGCAGTAAAGATTTGATTCAGAACCAGCATCGATTGGCCGAAGGCTATACACTGTATAGCATTCGGCTAATCAACGCTGGTTCTGCAGCAGGCTCGTCCTTGCTAGTCGGGAGAGCTGGCAGCTTGCGGGTATGTGGGAGCTGACTTTTTCTCATAGGAATGCATTGACCAGCGTTGATTGGCTGAATGCTATACAGTGTACAGCATTTGGCCAATCAACGCTGGTTCTGCCGGAGGCTCGTCTTTGAGGAGGTGGAGTCTAAGATCGGACCACAATGGAGACTGCTGTGGTCCAATCTTAGACTCCGCCTCGTCACAGACGAGCCACCGGCAGAACCAGCGTTGATTGGCCAAATGCTGTACACTGTATAGCATTCGGCCAATCAATGCTGGTTCTGCGGGATGAGTAAGTTCACATTAGCGCTTGCCTAATGTGAACCCCGGACCCCCCCCCCCCCCCAAATGGAATACCTGCGCAACTGCAAGCGCTGTGCAGTTAAAGCACACGGACCCCATAGACTATAATAAGGCACGTGCGCTTTAACTGCACTTCGCTCCTCCTAAACACTCTCCTGCTACTCGTGGACTTGGTGACTCTCCTTTAGTTGAATAGTGGTTTCCCCTGAAACGAGCATTTTTTCCCATAGACTATAATGGGGTTCAATATTCGATCGAGTAGTGGAATATTGAGGCTCTACTTGAAACGAACATCGAATCTCGAATATTTCACTACTCGCTCATCTCTAGTGGTATATACTTACATACACAGTGGGGAATTTGCCCCTAAAATAGTCACGATTCTGAAAGTGGGTGGAGGTAGAGTGAGTCTTGGCATAGCCATTGGTCACATTTCACTATCATCTACTAATTTTCGACTGACATAGATCTCTGACCTGGCCCCATGGAGGATGCCCCTGATACAGGACAAGGTCTGCACCTCATCATCTATCAGGTAAACCCTCCACTGTCAAAAGAATCACGAGGACTGGTATATGATGTACCAGTCTTGATGAATCTGCCCCAGTGTATAGAGATTAAGAGTGTTACTAGGGAGAACTTTAGAGCTTGTTTTCTACTAAAAGAAAGGAAATCGGATAATAAATAGAGATGAGCGAACACTAAAATGTTCGAGGTTCGAAATTCGATTCGAACAGCCGCTCAATGTTCGTGTGTTCGAACGGGTTTCGAACCCCATTATAGTCTATGGGGAACAGATACTCGTTAAGGGGGAAACCCAAATCCGTGTCTGGAGGGTCACCAAGTCCACTATGACACCCCAGGAAATGATGCCAACACCTCTGGAATGACACTGGGACAGCAGGGGAAGCATGTCTGGGGGCATCTAACACACCAAAGACCCTCTATTACCCCAACATCACAGCCTAACAACTACACACTTTACACACTCAATACCACCTCTCTGACAGTAGGAAAACACCTTGAAACATGTGTATTTGGCACTTGCAGTGAGGAGAGCTTGTCACCAGCAGTGAATTTGGCCCTTGTAGTAAGTTGAGGTTGGCACCAACATTTGTTTTGAAAATCAGGGTGGATTGAGCCTCTAACCAGCAGAGTTTGGGCAAATTCATGGTGGAGGGAGCCTCTAAAAACCCCAGTTTGGACCAATTCATGGTGGAGGGAGACTCTAAAAACCCCAGTTTGGACCAATTCATGGTGGAGGGAGCCTCTAAAAACCCCAGTTTGGACCAATTCATGGTGGAGGGAGCCTCTAACCAGCCCAGTTTGGGCAAATTCATGGTGGAGGGAGCCTCTAACCAGCCCAGTTTGGACCAATTAATGGTGGAGGGAGCCTCTAACCAGCCCAGTTTGGACCAATTAATGGTGGAGGGAGCCTCTAACCACCCCAGTTTGGACCAATTCATGGTGGAGGGAGCCTCTAACCAGCCCAGTTTGGACCAATTCATGGTGGAGGGAGCCTCTAAAAAACCCAGTTTGGACCAATTCATGGTGGAGGGAGCCTCTAAACAGCCCAGTTTGGGCAAATTCATGGTGGAGGGAGCCTCTAACCACCCCAGTTTGGACCAATTCATGGTGGAGGGAGCCTCTAAACAGCCAAGTTTGGACCAATTCATGGTGAAGGGAGCCTCTAAAAACCCGTTTGGACCAATTCATGGTGGAGGGAGCCTCTAACCAGCCCAGTTTGGGCAAATTCATGGTGGAGGGAGCCTCTAAACAGCCCAGTTTGGGCAAATTCATGGTGGAGGGAGCCTCTAACCAGCCCAGTTTGGACCAATTCATGGTGGAGGGAGCCTCTAACCAGCCCAGTTTGGGCAAATTCATGGTGGAGGGAGCCTCTAAACAGCCCAGTTTGGGCAAATTCATGGTGGAGGGAGCCTCTAACCAGCCCAGTTTGGACCAATTCATGGTGGAGGGAGCCTCTAACCAGCCCAGTTTGGGCAAATTCATGGTGGAGGGAGCCTCTAAACAGCCCAGTTTGGGCAAATTCATGGTGGAGGGAGCCTCTAACCAGCCCAGTTTGGACCAATTAATGGTGGAGGGAGCCTCTAAACAGCCAAGTTTTGGGAAATTCATGGTGGAGGGAGCCTCTAACCAGCCCAGTTTGGACCAATTCATGGTGGAGGGAGCCTCTAACCAGCCCAGTTTGGACCAATTCATGGTGGAGGGAGCCTCTAAACAGCCCAGTTTGGGCAAATTCATGGTGGAGGGAGCCTCTAAAAAACCCAGTTTGGACCAATTCATGGTGGAGGGAGCCTCTAATTAGCCCAGTTTGGACCAATTAATTGTGGAGGGAGCCTCTAACCAGCCCAGTTTGGACCAATTAATGGTGGAGGGAGCCTCTAACCACCCCAGTTTGGGCAAATTCATGGTGGAGGGAGCCTCTAACCAGCCCAGTTTGGACCAATTAATGGTGGAGGGAGCCTCTAAACAGCCAAGTTTTGGGAAATTCATGGTGGAGGGAGCCTCTAACCAGCCCAGTTTGGACCAATTCATGGTGGAGGGAGCCTCTAAACAGCCCAGTTTGGGCAAATTCATGGTGGAGGGAGCCTCTAACCAGCCAAGTTTGGACCAATTCATGGTGAAGGGAGCCTCTAAAAACCCGTTTGGACCAATTCATGGTGGAGGGAGCCTCTAACCAGCCCAGTTTGGGCAAATTCATGGTGGAGGGAGCCTCTAAACAGCCCAGTTTGGGCAAATTCATGGTGGAGGGAGCCTCTAACCAGCCCAGTTTGGACCAATTCATGGTGGAGGGAGCCTCTAACCAGCCCAGTTTGGGCAAATTCATGGTGGAGGGAGCCTCTAAACAGCCCAGTTTGGGCAAATTCATGGTGGAGGGAGCCTCTAACCAGCCCAGTTTGGACCAATTAATGGTGGAGGGAGCCTCTAACCAGCCCAGTTTGGGCAAATTCATGGTGGAGGGAGCCTCTAAACAGCCCAGTTTGGGCAAATTCATGGTGGAGGGAGCCTCTAACCAGCCCAGTTTGGACCAATTAATGGTGGAGGGAGCCTCTAAACAGCCAAGTTTTGGGAAATTCATGGTGGAGGGAGCCTCTAACCAGCCCAGTTTGGACCAATTCATGGTGGAGGGAGCCTCTAACCAGCCCAGTTTGGGCAAATTCATGGTGGAGGGAGCCTCTAAACAGCCCAGTTTGGGCAAATTCATGGTGGAGGGAGCCTCTAACCAGCCCAGTTTGGACCAATTCATGGTGGAGGGAGCCTCTAACCAGCCCAGTTTGGGCAAATTCATGGTGGAGGGAGCCTCTAAACAGCCCAGTTTGGGCAAATTCATGGTGGAGGGAGCCTCTAACCAGCCCAGTTTGGACCAATTAATGGTGGAGGGAGCCTCTAACCAGCCCAGTTTGGGCAAATTCATGGTGGAGGGAGCCTCTAAACAGCCCAGTTTGGGCAAATTCATGGTGGAGGGAGCCTCTAACCAGCCCAGTTTGGACCAATTCATGGTGGAGGGAGCCTCTAACCAGCCCAGTTTGGGCAAATTCATGGTGGAGGGAGCCTCTAAACAGCCCAGTTTGGGCAAATTCATGGTGGAGGGAGCCTCTAACCAGCCCAGTTTGGACCAATTAATGGTGGAGGGAGCCTCTAAACAGCCAAGTTTTGGGAAATTCATGGTGGAGGGAGCCTCTAACCAGCCCAGTTTGGACCAATTCATGGTGGAGGGAGCCTCTAAACAGCCCAGTTTGGGCAAATTCATGGTGGAGGGAGCCTCTAAACAGCCAAGTTTGGACCAATTCATGGTGAAGGGAGCCTCTAAAAACCCGTTTGGACCAATTCATGGTGGAGGGAGCCTCTAACCAGCCCAGTTTGGGCAAATTCATGGTGGAGGGAGCCTCTAACCAGCCCAGTTTGGACCAATTCATGGTGGAGGGAGCCTCTAAAAAACCCAGTTTGGACCAATTCATGGTGGAGGGAGCCTCTAAACAGCCCAGTTTGGGCAAATTCATGGTGGAGGGAGCCTCTAACCACCCCAGTTTGGACCAATTCATGGTGGAGGGAGCCTCTAAACAGCCAAGTTTGGACCAATTCATGGTGAAGGGAGCCTCTAAAAACCCGTTTGGACCAATTCATGGTGGAGGGAGCCTCTAACCAGCCCAGTTTGGGCAAATTCATGGTGGAGGGAGCCTCTAAACAGCCCAGTTTGGGCAAATTCATGGTGGAGGGAGCCTCTAACCAGCCCAGTTTGGACCAATTCATGGTGGAGGGAGCCTCTAACCAGCCCAGTTTGGGCAAATTCATGGTGGAGGGAGCCTCTAAACAGCCCAGTTTGGGCAAATTCATGGTGGAGGGAGCCTCTAACCAGCCCAGTTTGGACCAATTCATGGTGGAGGGAGCCTCTAACCAGCCCAGTTTGGACCAATTCATGGTGGAGGGAGCCTCTAAAAAACCCAGTTTGGACCAATTCATGGTGGAGGGAGCCTCTAAACAGCCCAGTTTGGGCAAATTCATGGTGGAAGGAGCCTCTAACCAGCAGAGTTGTGGGAAAGCAGGGTGGAGGGAGCCTCTAACCAGCAGAGTTGGTGGAAATCAGGGTGGAGGGAGCCTCTAACCAGCAGAGTTGGGGGAAATCATGTTGGAGGGAGCCTAGTATTAGCAGAATTGTGCAACGCTTATGGTGGATGAGTATGAGGATGCGGAGGAATTGGAGAGGTTGAGTACAGACATGGAGTTTCATGTTGGGGTGCTTTACACAGGTGGGCACAAAAATGAAGGCTCTATCCAGTGGTGGTTCATTTTTATCAAAGTGAGCCGGTCGGCACTCTCAGCTGACAGACGGGTGCGCTTGTCAGTGATGATGCCACCGGCTGCACTGAACACCCTCTCAGATAGGACGCTGGCGGCAGGACAGGACAGCACCTCCAAGGCATATAGGGCAAGTTCAAGCCACAGGTCCAACTTCGACACCCAATACGTGTAGGGCGCAGAGGGGTCGGAGAGGACAGGGCTGTGGTCGGAAAGGTATTCCCGCAACATGCGCCTATACTTCTCACGCCTGGTGACACTAGGACCCTCCGTGGCGGCACTTTGGCGAGGGGGTGCCATCAAGGTGTCCCAGACCTTAGACAGTGTGCCCCTCGTTTGTGTGGACCGGTGAGAACTTGGTTGCCTACTGGAGGAACTGCCCTCCCTGCCGCCAACGTCACATGCTGGAAACATCTCCATCATATTCTGCACCAATTGCCTGTGGCAAGCATTGATGCGATTGGCCCTCCCCTCTACCGGAATAAAAGACGAGATGTTGTTTTTATACCGGGGGTCAAGGATAGCAAAGATCCAGTACTGGTTGTCCTCCATGATTTTGACAATACGCTTGTCGGTTGTAAAGCACCCCAACATGAACTCAGCCATGTCTGCCACAGTGTTAGTTGGCATGACTCCTCTGGCCCCACCGGAAAGTTCAATCTCCATTTCCTCCTCATCCTCCATGTCTACCCATCCGCGCTGCAACAATGGGACGATTCGAAGTTGCCCGGAAGCCTCCTGTATCACCATCACATCATCGGACAACTCTTCTTCCTCCTCCTCCTCCTCCTCCTCCTCCATTAAACGCAGTGAAGCGGACAGATGTGTGGACCTACTCTCCAGCTGTGACGGATCGGATGCTATCCCTAACTCCTCTGTGTGATCTGAGTTATCCCTGATGTCAATCAGGGATTCTCTCAGAACACACAAGAGCGGGATTGTAAGGCTCACCATCGCATCCTCAGAGCTCACCCTCCTTGTGGACTCCTCAAAGACCCGTAGGATGTCACAAAGGTCTCTCATCCATGGCCACTCATGGATGTGAAACTGAGGCAGCTGACTTTGTGGCACCCTAGGGTTTTGTAGCTGGTATTCCATCAAAGGTCTCTGCTGCTCAACCACTCTATTCAACATCTGAAACGTTGAGTTCCAGCGTGTGGGGACGTCGCACAAAAGCCGGTGTTGTGGCACATGCAGGCGTTGCTGGAGAGATTTTAAGCTAGCAGCGGCTACTGTCGACTTGCGAAAGTGGGCGCACATGCGCCGCACTTTCACCAGTAGCTCTGGAACATTGGGGTAGCTCTTTAGGAAACGTTGCACCACTAGGTTGAAGACGTGGGCCAGGCATGGAACATGTTGGAGTCCGGCAAGCTCCAGAGCTGCTACCAGGTTCCGGCCGTTATCACAAACGACCATGCCTGGGCCCAGGTGCAGCGGCTCAAACCATATTGCCGTCTCATCGAGGAGGGCATCCCTCACCTCGGAGGCAGTGTGCTGTCTGTCCCCCAAGCTGATCAGCTTCAGCACAGCCTGCTGACGTCTACCAACGCCAGTGCTGCAACGTTTCCAACTCGTAGCTGGGGTCAATCTAACAGCGGAGGAGGAGGCGGTGGCGGAGGAGGAGGCGGTGGCGGAGGAGGAGGCGGTAGAGGAGGAGGAGGAGGGGGGTGTTCTTCTCGTGTCCCTGCCAGGAATGTTAGGCGGGGAGACGAGGTACACCGGGCCAGTTTGGGAAGCAGTCCCAGCCTCAACTACATTCACCCAGTGTGCCGTCAGTGAAATGTAGCGTCCCTGTCCGCATGCACTTGTCCACGCGTCGGTGGTCAAGTGGACCTTTGTGCAAAGCGCGGAACTAAGGGCCCGCCTGATGTTGAGTGACACGTGCTGGTGCAAGGCGGGGACGGCACACCGGGAGAAGTAGTGACGGCTAGGGACGGCATAGCGAGGTGCCGCAGTTGCCATCAGGTCCAGGAAGGCGGGAGTTTCAACAAGCCGGAACGCCAACATCTCCTGGGCCAGCAGTTTAGCGATGTTGGCGTTCAAGGCTTGCGCGTGTGGGTGGTTAGCAGTGTATTTCTGCCGCCGCTCCAATGTCTGAGAGATGGTGGGTTGTTGTAAAGAAACGCCTGATGGTGCCTTTGATGGTGCAGGAGAAGGAGATAAGACAGGACCAGGGGAGGATGAGGTAGAAGTCAACAAAGTGGCGGAGGCAGATGAAGTGGTGTCCTGGCTCGTCCTCTGGAGTGCATCGCCAGCACAGTCAGCAGTGGCAGTGGCAGAGGCAGAGGCAGTGGCAGTGGCGTGAACGGCAGGCGGCCTTTGTCCTGCCGTTGCTGCCTGCCACTGATTCCAGTGCTTGGATTCCAAATGACGGCGCATTGAAGTGGTGGACAGGTTGCTCTTCTCAGAGCCCCTAATCAATTTCGAGAGGCAAATTGTGCAGACAACACTATATCTGTCCTCGGCGCATTCCTTGAAAAAACTCCACACCTTCGAGAAACGTGCCCTCGAGGTGGGAGTTTTTCGGGGCTGGGTACGAACTGGAACATCTTGGGAGATTCCGGGTGTGGCCTGGCTTCGCCTAAGCTGCTGACCTCTGCCTCTGCCTCTAGCTACCCTTTTTGGTGCTGCACCTGCCTCAACATCCACACTACTTTCCCCGCTTGACATCCCCCCTGTCCAGGTCGGGTCAGTGTCCTCATCATCCACCACTTCCTCTTCCAACTCCTGTCTCATCTCCTCCTCCCGCACAATGCGCCGGTCAACTGGATGCCCTGACGGCAACTGCGTCACATCATCGTCGATGAGGGTGGGTTGCTGGTCATCCACCACCAAATCGAACGGAGATGGAGGAGACTCTAGTGTTTGAGCATCTGGACACAGATGCTCCTCTGTTAGGTTCGTGGAATCGTGACGTGGAGAGGCAGGTTGAGGGACAATGAAAGGAGCGGAGAACAGCTCTGGGGAGCAGGGACAGTTTGGGTTATTGTTCTGTAAAGCTTCGGAATTTTGGGAGGAAGGAAGACAAGACTGTTGGGTAATAGGAGGAGAGGAGGCAGAGTCTGACTGGCTGCTGGACAATGTGCTGTAAGCGTTCTCTGACAGCCATTGCAAGACCTGTTCCTGGTTCTCGGGCCTACTAAGGTTTGTACCCTGCAGTTTAGTTAATGTGGCAAGCAACCCTGGCACTGTGGAGTGGCGCAATGCTTGCTGCCCCACAGGAGTAGGCACGGGACGCCCTGTGGCTTCACTGCTACCTTGCTCCCCAGAACCATTCCCCCGACCTCGCCCACGGCCTCGTCCACGTCCCTTTCCGGGAGCCTTGCGCATTTTGAATTCCTAGTTAGAAATTGGCACTGTATACCAGTAGTAAAAATTGTGGGTGCACGTAACCCCAATATATTCTTTGAATTCCCAGTCAGAAACTGGCACTATATGGCAGTAGCAAGAAATGAGGGTATTTGTATTCCCAATATACTCTTTGAATTCCCAGTCAGACAATGGCACTGTATACCAGTAGTAAAAATTGTGGGTGCACGTAACCCCAATATATTCTTTGAATTCCCAGTCAGAAACTGGCACTATATGGCAGTAGCAAGAAATGAGGGTATTTGTATTCCCAATATACTCTTTGAATTCCCAGTCAGACAATGGCACTGTATACCAGTAGTAAAAATTGTGGGTGCACGTAACCCCAATATATTCTTTGAATTCCCAGTCAGAAACTGGCACTATATGGCAGTAGCAAGAAATGAGGGTATTTGTATTCCCAATATACTCTTTGAATTCCCAGTCAGACAATGGCACTGTATACCAGTAGTAAAAATTGTGGGTGCACGTAACCCCAATATATTCTTTGAATTCCCAGTCAGAAACTGGCACTATATGGCAGTAGCAAGAAATGAGGGTATTTGTATTCCCAATATACTCTTTGAATTCCCAGTCAGACAATGGCACTGTATACCAGTAGTAAAAATTGTGGGTGCACGTAACCCCAATATATTCTTTGAATTCCCAGTCAGAAACTGGCACTATATGGCAGTAGCAAGAAATGAGGGTATTTGTATTCCCAATATACTCTTTGAATTCCCAGTCAGACAATGGCACTGTATACCAGTAGTAAAAATTGTGGGTGCACGTAACCCCAATATATTCTTTGAATTCCCAGTCAGAAACTGGCACTATATGGCAGTAGCAAGAAATGAGGGTATTTGTATTCCCAATATACTCTTTGAATTCCCAGTCAGACAATGGCACTGTATACCAGTAGTAAAAATTGTGGGTGCACGTAACCCCAATATATTCTTTGAATTCCCAGTCAGACACTGGCACTATATGGCAGTAGCAAGAAATGAGGGTATTTGTATTCCCAATATATTCTTTGAATTCCCAGTCAGACAATGGCACTGTATACCAGTAGTAAAAATTGTGGGTGTATATAGCCCCAATTCTATTGCTAGGGGACTTGCAGGGTATTTCTGGGGTGAAGGTGGGGGGGCACACCGTTGGAACGGGTATCGGGGTATATATCGGGTATACGGGAATACACTGACAGTGTATTCCATTCAGGATCCTGGGAAAGCTGGGTTGCGGCGATTGAGCCCGTCAGTGCCACGTTACACTGACAAGCTTCTCCCTGGAATTTAGCTCTTACAAGAGCTGTTGGTTGTCTTCTCCTTCCTATCCTAGCCTGTCCCTGCCTACCCAGAATCTAAGCCCTAGCTAGCTGGACGGAAACCTCCGTCCTCGGTGAATTGCAAGCTCAGAATGACGCGAAGCTGGGCGTCGCTGTTCTTTTAAATTAGAGGTCACATGTTTTCGGCAGCCAATGGGTTTTGCCTACTTTTTTCAACGTCACCGGTGTCGTAGTTCCTGTCCCACCTACCCTGCGCTGTTATTGGAGCAAAAAAGGCGCCAGGGAAGGTGGGAGGGGAATCGAGTAATGGCGCACTTTACCACGCGGTGTTCGATTCGATTCGAACATGCCGAACAGCCTAATATCCGATCGAACATGAGTTCGATAGAACACTGTTCGCTCATCTCTAATAATAAACTATATTAGAAAAATGTTCAAAATGAAATGTTTCGAATGAAATCCATTTAGTACATACAATGGAACAGTCCCAGATTTGCAGCGATTGTCACGAGTTTTCAAGAGTAATCCAGCAAACTTGACTTTAATCAAATTCTGAGCAAAAATGGACGTTTCTCGTCAGTTTGTGACAAATCCATGGGGGTGGGATATAAATGTCTGATTTTAGATTTAAGTATAGTATCAATAATATTGATAAAGATGATAATATCCACTTGGATACCTGCCTGGGGGTTGTAGACATAAAACACTATTCAGTACTTCTATATACAGTATATAGCGTACGTATTGTACTATTAGTGTATGCAAACTTTGTTAAAAGTTTAGACACATTTAAGTGTCTGCTGAGAATATCCAGACCATCTTAGCGTTCTGCTCAACCTGTCCTAAGTCTGCTAAGTACATTATATATGGTATGTGGCATTACAATTGACTATTGGATACATCAGCCGTTTGCTTAGGAAATTATCGGGATGATTGTATCAGTTTATTGAAAGTTTTGACCTTTCCAGTAGACTTCATCCAATTCCACTGAATACATCTCAGGTCTTCTATGCCATAACTGATGGCTTTCTGTATAAGATATGATAACGCTGCTATTGTCTGGCTGCTTGCGCCGCTTAGCAGGCATGGCCATTGTCTTTTGGCACTTTTATTAGACTCTTTTCTGTCGGAGCTCTCCATCATATTAATGCTGTGCTACATTTTAAACAGGTTTATTTATATGATGGCTCTAAGGCATTCATTATGCAGTATTTCTGAAAAATGTTCTATCTGTTTCCTGTAAGGATCCTTGAGGAAAATAATAATGAAGCGTAGATAAATAGGAATAAAACAGAACGGCATTTCACCACCGTTATTGGCTAAATGGATTTATGGCTATTAAAATCTGAAACGTATATCAAATGGAAAGGAAGGAGATTATAAAACATAATTCAATACAGGTGTTCAGCAATTAAATCTCCAGAAATAAGGAAGAGAAACATGGTTTGGATATAAGTGGATGAATATGTAGAAATTGCCAGACACAACTTTATACTCACTCTATCTGTCTATCTATCTATCTATCTATCTATCTATCTATCTATCTCCTATCTATCATCTATCTATCTATCTATCTATCTATCTATCTATCTATCTATCTCCTATCTATCATCTATCTATCTATCTATCTATCTATCTATCTATCTATCTCCTATCTATCATCTATCTATCTATCTATCTATCATCTATCCATATATACAGTAACTATCCATTTAATCTATCTATCTATCTATCTATCTATCTATCTATCTATCTATCAATCATCTATCTATCCATATCTACAGTATGTACAGATCATGTTAATCTATGTATATTCTATCTATCTATCTATCTATCTATCTATCTCCTATCTATCTATCTATCTATCTCCTATCTATCATCTATCTATCTATCTATCTATCTATCTATCTATCTATCTATCTATCTCCTATCTATCATCTATCTATCTATCTATCTATCTATCTATCTATCTCCTATCTATCTATCTATCTATCTATCTATCTCCTATCTATCATCTATCTATCTATCTATCTATCTATCTATCTATCTATCTATCTCCTATCTATCATCTATCTATCTATCTATCTATCTATCTATCTATCTATCATCTATCCATATATACAGTAACTATCCATTTAATCTATCTATCTATCAATCATCTATCTATCCATATCTACAGTATGTACAGATCATGTTAATCTATGTATATTCTATCTATCTATCTATCTATCTATCTATCTATCTATCTATCTATCTATCTATCTATATCTATCATCTATACAACTATATCCACAGTATCTATCCATCTATCTAATCTATCTATTTATCTGTATAGTATCTATTTATTGTCTAGCCATAACCTTAGTTTGAATACAGACTCCAATTTCTCATGAAAATAATTGAATACAATATCCTCAGATGCTAGGAAAACTCCTTCACAAGCTGCAATTCACAATCCAACCACTTGGTGGATGGACATAGACACTTATAGAATAGTTATTTTGTGACAGAATATTGCAAATTTCAATTGTTTTGAAAAGCTGATACATATGTGGGCACATTCAGATAAGAGGAAAGGTAATGAAGGATGTATTATATCTATACAAGATTTATTTTTATTGTATCTCTCTATTTACAGTTTACAGTTGTCTATTTAGCAATTCATTAGCTATGCATTTTATATCAGTCTGTGTTTGTATTTATCTATTCCACATAGTATCTATCTATCTATCTATCTATCTATTATCTATCTATCTATCTATCTATCTATCTATCTGTCTGTCTGTCTATCTATCTATCTATCTCCTATCTATCTATCTATCTATCTATCGATCTATCTATTAATCTATCTATCTATCTCCTATCTATCTATCTATTAATCCATCTATCTATCTCATATCTATCTATCTATCTATCTATCTATCTGTCTGTCTGTCTGTCTGTCTATCTATCTATCTCCTATCTATCTATCTATCTATCTATCTATCTATCTATCTATTAATCTATCTATCTATCTATCTATCTATCTATCTATCTCCTATCTATCTATCTATCTATCTATCTATCTATCTCCTATCTATCTATGTATCTATCTATCTCATATCTATCTATCTATCTATCTGTCTATCTATCTATTAATCTATCTATCTCCTATCTATCGATCTATCTATCTATCTATCTAAACCATATCTATCTATCTATCTATCTATCTATCTATCTATCTATCTATCTATTACTCTATCTATCTATCTATCTATCTATCTATCTCCTATCTATTTATCTATCTATCTATCTATCTATCTATCTATTTATCTATCCCATATCTATCTATCTATCTATCTCCTATCTATCTATCTATCTATCTATCTATCATTCTAATTATCTATCATTGGGGTAGATGACACCATCATCCACCTTCTTCATAGAGCTCTTTCTCACCTGGAGAAACCCGGGAACACTGTGAGAATAATGTTCTTTGATCTCTCCAGTGCTTTCAACGCCATTCAGCCAGGACTACTGCGGAAGAAGCTGAACCTTGGTGGAGTGGACCATCACCTGTCCAACTGGATCCTAGACTACCTGACACACCGCCCTCAGTATGTGAGAGCCCGGGACTGTGTGTCTGACATTGTGATCTGTAGTACGGGGGCACCACAAGGTATAGTTCTTGCCCCATTCCTCTTCACACTGTACACTGCTGACTTTAGGCACAACTCCTCCAGCTGTTACTTACAGAAGTCCTCCGATGACTCTGCTATAGTCGGCCTTATCACTGATGGCGACGATACGGAATACAGAGACTTAAACCGGGACTTTGTTGAATGGTGCCAGCAGAACCAGCTCAGGATTAATGCTGGGAAGACCAAGGAGATGGTGGTGGACTTTAGTAAATGGAGAAGTGCTCCGACCCCGGTGGAGATCCAAGGAACATGTATTGGGATAGTCAGGACCTATAAGTATCTGGGTGAGCTCCTCAATAATAAACTAGACTGGGCCGATCACCTGGAGGCGCTGTACAGAAAGGGCCACAGCAGACTCTACCTGCTCAGGAGGCTGAGGGCCTTCGGAGTCCAGGGGACACTTCTTAGGGCCTTCTTCAATTCTGTGGTTGCCTCAGCCATCTTTTTTGGTGTAGCCTGCTGGGGGAGCAGTATATCAACCAGGGACAGACATAGACTTGACTGCTGATCAGGAGGGCCAGCTCTGTCCTGGGGAGCCCCCTGGACCCAGTACAGGTGGTGGGTGACAGAAGGATACTGTCTGTGGTGACCTCCATGTGGGAGAACAAATCCCACCCCATGTATGGGACCTTGATGGGACTTGGCAGCACTGTAAGTGACCGTCTGCTTCACCCCAAGTGTGAGAAGGAGCTATCGCAGGTCCTTCCTTCCAACCGCGACCAGGCTGTATAATCTACATCAGACCAAGCGAAGACACTCCGCACAGAGAACTAAATGATTATGAAGTCTTCCTTCTTTCTTCTTCCGTTCCTTAGCTGCTATGGACTCCTAGTATATCGTCTCTTCTCAGCATATGTGTGCCTACGTCTGTAATATATTACTGTGTATTATCCTGTATCTGTATTACTAGGCTGCTGTAACATACTGAAATTTCCCCACTGTGGGACTATTAAAGGATTATCTTATCTTATCTTATCTTATCTATGTATCATCATTCAATCTATTGATCATTATCTATTATTATATTATATACTACAGGGAGGACCCGGCTTCGCACGGGTATATTACATGTTATGTTTGTGTAGTGGCCCCATAAGAATTGTCCAATTTTGCACTGGTGTATTTTGTATGTGGTTTGTGTGTATGTCCATAAGCGTCATGTGATTATGTGTATCTCATTTTGGATGTCAGTGAAAAACCTGTGATTAATTGTTATGGATACCTGGAGTAAAGCTATATCTAATCCTTCCCCGTGTAGTACTGTGTTTAGATGCAAGTGTCTAATCCTTGTTGGTGTGGTACTTTGTGCAGATGCACATATCTAATCCTCCCCGTGTGGTATTGTGTGAAGAGGCGCAAATCTAATCCTCCGGTAAGTGAAACTGTGTGCAGACGCGCATATATAATGACTCTGGCGTGTGGTACTGTGTGCAGATGCGCATATCTAATCCTCCCCCATGTGGAACTGTGTGCTGAGACGCGTATCTAATTCTCTGGCATGTGGTACTGTGTGCAGAGGCCTGTATCTAATCCTCCCTTGTGTGGTACTGTGTTCAGATGCACGTATCTAATCCTCCCCTGTGTGGTATTGTGCGAAGAGGCGCGTATCTAATCCTACAGCGTGTGGAACTGTGTGTAGACGCACATGTCCAATCCCCCGGCATGTGGTACTGCGTGTAGACGCGCGTATCTAATCCTCCCCCGTGTGGTACTGTGTGCAGATGTGCTTATCTAATCCTCCTCCGTGTGATACTGTGTGCTGAGACGCGTATCTAATTCTCTGGCTTGTGGTACTGTGTGCAGAGGCATGTATCTAATCCTCCAAAGTGTGATACTGTGTGCACACACACATCTAATCCTCCCCAGTGTGGTATTGTGTGAAGAGGCGCGTATCTAATCCTACTGCATGTGGTACTGTGTGCAGACGCGTGTATCTAATTCTATGGCGTGTACAACTGTGTGCAGACGCGCGTATCTAATCCTCTGGAGTGTGGAACTGTGTGTAGACGTGTGTATCTAATCCTACGGCATGTGGTACTCTGTGCAGACGTGTGTATCTAATCCTATGGCGTGTACAACTGTGTGCAGACGCGCGTATCTAATCCTCTGGAGTGTGGAACTGTGTGTAGATGCGCGTATCTAATTCTACGGCATGTGGTACTGTGTGCAGACGCATGTATCTAATCCTATGGCATGTGGTACTATGTGTAGATGTGTGTATCTAATCCTACGGCATGTGGTACTGTGTGCAGACGTATCTAATCCTCCCCTGTGTGGTATTATGTGAAGAGGTGCGTATCTAATCCTACAGTGTGTGGAACTGTGTGTAGAAGCATGTATCCAATCCCCCGGCATGTGGTACTGTGTGCAGACGCGCGTATATAATCCTATGGCATGTGGTACTGTGTGTAGACGCGCGTATCTAATCCTCCCCCATGTGGTACTGTGTGCTGAGACGCGTATCTAATTCTCTGGCTTGTGGTACTGTGTGCAGAGGCATGTATCTAATCCTCCAAAGTGTGGAACTGTGTGCACACACACGTATCTAATCCTCCCCTGTGTGGTATTGTGTGAAGAGGCGCGTATCTAATCCTTCGGCAAGTGGAACTGTGTGTAGATGCGCGTATCTAATCCTACTGCATGTGGTACTGTGTGAAGACGTGTGTATCTAATCCTATGGCGTGTACAAATGTGTGCAGACGCGCGTATCTAATCCTCTGGAGTGTGGAACTGTGTGTAGACGCACGTATCAAATCCTTCAGTGTGTGGAACTGTGTGCAGAAGTGCGTATTTAATTCTCTGGTGTGTGGGACTGTGTGCAGACCCGTGTATCTAATCCTCTGGTGTATGATACTGTGTGCTGATCTGTGTATCTAATCCTCTGATGCGTGTATCTCAGTTTGGATATCAGTGTTGTATTGTACATGTGGAGTGACCGTGTGTATTGCAGTTGGAATATGAGTGAAAGTCTTGCAGGTTTGTATTGGCTAGGGGGGGGCACTGTGTTTGGAATGCTGTATCTCAGCAACGGTACGTCCGAGCGAGTTGGAGTCTCATCTTAAACCTTCCCGGATATCTGAAGTATCTCTGTACCAAATTTGGTGAAGATCGGTCTAGTCGTTTGGTTCGCATTAGAGCACAGACAGACAGACGAGCGATTGAGTAAATTTCACGATCGTGATTGGGTTCCCATCCAGCCTAAAAAAAGATCGGGAACGAAATTCTGATACCGATCGCTCAACTTACCTGCACAGATCTGCTGCCGCTGTCGCTCCCCGTTCTTCTCGCTCCTCTTCTTTCTCCTTCACATGCCTTCAGAGCACCGTGTGCACCCCCATCTCCCAGGCTGGTGTTAGAGATGCTGGGAGAAGGAGGGCTTATGGCTTAGGAGAGTGTGGGTGGGTACTGGGAGGGGAGATGTGAGTGATGCACTCACGTCTCCCCGTCCACACTCTCCTAAGCCACAACAAGCCCCACCTACTCCCAGCATCTCTAACACTAGCCTGGGAGACGAGGGCGCGCAAGGCGCTCTGAAGGCATGTGAAGGAGAGAGAAGAGGAGCGAGAAGAACGGGGAGTGGCAGCTATTCTGTGCAGGTAAGTGGGGGGGACTAAGTAGCCAGGGGATTTTTTTCAATCACTACACAGCGTGGAGTCCAAAAAATAAAGCGTTCAATTTTTGGACTCCTTGCTGTTTAGTGAATAGGATCGTTTTTAAACTCTGATCTTTGATCATTAACAAAAAATCCCATTAAATTGCATTAGGATCGGAACTGGGATCAGGATCGGGTTCAGATGGAAAATGATCAGAAATCGGATTTTAAAAACGTTCCTGAAATCTCAAGATCGGCTCAACCCTACCAATGATATTCCGGCCAACAATTAATTTTATTGAGCAGGCCAGGTTGAGAACAGAAGAGTCACATCTGGTGCCATTAATCTTGGGGGAGGAGGGGGAGTATAAGAAAGAGAAAATACCACCTGTTTACATATTCACTGGCTCCAGACCTTGCACGATAGTCTTGGAAGCCCCACACTGGGTCGAGATGAGATTCTCCTGTAATGGTGGTCACAAAGTATTGTTGAGTTGTGGTGCCCATTTAGATATAGAATATGGACCTTTGGTGTTACATTCAAGGATGGTGGAAGGAGTGATAGTAGAGAAATGGCGGAACTTAACTCATAAGGAGGCACCAGGCTCAGTGGTTACAGAGTACTCAACAGAGGCAACTAGGGTAGGTTAAGGTCACAGAATCCAATGTTGCATTCCCCTTGTGCTTCCATTACTACAATATCACAATTTTTTTAATATGTAAATGAGTTATTTGGAGCAATGAGGGTATTGTGGTTGCACCAAAGTGGTAAACGGTCATGCCCTCATTGCTCCCTATTGACAAAAAAGATAATATCTCGGCAATGGAAGAAGTAATTCACATGGCGCAAACACCATTTGATACAGATGATCCTAACCTATCTATCTGCAGGGATCAGTTGCTGTTCTGGGTTCTAGTGACAAAGTACCTTTAAGGTCCAGGATCCTCTGGCCATATCTCGTGTAGCAGTCACATCACATTTATTAGTATGAGGAGCAAACATCATATTGCAAATTCATATTGCCATTGTAATGATCCCCATTTACTATAAAGCAGCTCTGCTATGAACGCTCACAATATAAAACCTGCCTGTGCTAAAATATTAAGCTAATCAGAATTATCTGTGCTTGAAATTGGGATTGTTTCTATACCCAGGTGACTATGAAGAACCGTCCTAAATCATAGAACATTTCACATGGCCACATCTTTGATTACTTCCAAATTTCGGTGCTTATAAAATGTTGATGCGCTCCACTAAATCTGGATCGTTATGTGAACTGTATCTGAAATAAAATTGGTCAAGTGCTTAACAGCTTTATACGTAGCGCAATTTGAAAATGGGTCATAAAAACTGCGAACTGTCATTGTGATACCAAAAAAAGGAAATATGTCTCCTAAATCAACACGAAAATATAGGAAACTTTCTGAATTCAATAGAAATGAAACAGTTACATTTCATTATGTTATGACCATACGCCCAGTCTCATAGTAAAAGCTAAATGTATATCTAACAAACTCAGCTCTGATACATATGTCTGTCACCAGACCCAGCATATCACCCCAGCCCTGCAGATAGATAGGTTAGTGTCACCAGAACCAGCATATCACCCCAGCCCTGCAGATAGATAGGTTACTGTCACCAGAACCAGCATATCACCCCAGCCCTGCAGATAGATAGATTACTGTCACCAGAACCAGCATATCACCCCAGCCCTGCAGATAGATAGATTACTGTCACCAGAACCAGCATATCACCCCAGCCCTGCAGATAGATAGATTACTGTCACCAGAACCAGCATATCACCCCAGCCCTGCAGATAGATAGATTACTGTCACCAGAACCAGCATATCACCCCAGCCCTGCTGATAGATAGGTTACTGTCACCAGAACCAGCATATCACCCCAGCCCTGCAGATAGGTTACTGTCACCAGAACCAGCATATCACCCCAGCCCTGCAGATAGATAGGTTAGTGTCACCAGAACCAGCATATCACCCCAGCCCTGCAGATAGATAGGTTACTGTCACCAGAACCAGTATATCACCACAGTCCTGCAGATAGATAGTTTAGTGTCACCAGAACCAGCATATCACCCCAGCCCTGCAGATAGATAGGTTACTGTCACCAGAACCAGTATATCACCCCAGCCCTGCAGATAGATAGGTTAGTGTCACCAGAACCAGTATATCACCCCAGTCCTGTAGATAGATAGGTTAGTGTCACCAGAACCAGCATATCACCCATTCCTGCAGATAGATAGGTTAGTGTCACCAGAACCAGTATATCACCCCAGCCCTGCAGATAGATCGGTTAGTGTCACCAGAACCAGCATATCACCCCAGTCCTGCAGATAGATAGGTTACTGCCACCAGAGCCAGCAAATTATCTCAGCCCTGCAGATAGATAGGTTAGTGCCCCCAGAACCAGCATATCACCCCAGCCCTGCAGATAGATAGGTTAGTGTCACCAGAACCAGCATATCACCCCAGTCCTGCAGATAGATAGGTTAGTGTCACCAGAACCAGCATATCACCCCAGCCCTGCAGATAGATAGGTTACTGTCACCAGAACCAGCATATCACCCCAGCCTGCAGATAGATAGATAGATAGATAGATAGATAGATAGATAGATAGATAGATAGGTTAGTGTCACCAGAACCAGCACACTTACATTCCACTAGTTACCCGTACAGTGAAAATTTGGTCAGAGGAAAGTGTGGAGACTCTTAGGGACTGTTTTAATATAACATTATGGGAAGTGTTTCAAGACTCATTTCCAGGTGAGATTCAGGGACTCACACACTGCATAACAGACTACATAATAGGCTACATTAATTTCTGTGTGGACAGCATGGTACCAACTAGGAAGGTGAGGTGTTTCTCCAATAACAAACCATGGATCAACTCTGAGATTAAAACTCTTCTCAAGGAGAAAAAGCGAGTCTTTAGGTCTGGGGACAAAAATGGCCTGGGGGAGGTACAAAAACAGCTGAGACAACTAATCAGAGAAGGGAAAGCCAACTACAGACGGAAGATGGAACTACAGATGGTGGAAGGTAGAATCTCAAAGGTGTGGGACAGCCTTAAGGCTATATCTGGACACAAACAAAAGGCTGGCCCTCAGATAGAAGGTGACAGGAAGTGGCTTAACGAGCTTAATCTATTCTTCAATAGATTTGACTCCAAGCCAATTGTCCCTTCACGAGCATGTCATTCAACCCCCCTCCCCTCACACACCAAAACCCAACCCCCACCGACCTGCAGTCAACTGCAATCTGACTATCTGATCCTCAAGGAGTCTCAGGTGTGTAGGGATTAAATCAGACAAGGCCGGAGGACCTGATGGAATAAACACAAGAGTTCTTAAAGTGTGTAGTGACCAGCTAGGTGGTATTACTACGCACATGTACAATATGAGTCTAAAGCTGGGAGTGGTACCTCAACTGTGGAAAACATCTTGTGTGGTACCAGTACCAAAGAAACCCAACCCGATGGGCTACAATGACTACCGACCTGTAGCACTGACATCCCACCTGATGAAGGTCCTAGAGAGACTGGTCTTGACACACCTACGCCCCCTAGTGAGCTCCGCTCTGGACCCCCTCCAGTTTGCCTATCGGCCAGGCATTGGGGTAGATGACGCCATCATCCACCTTCTTCACAAAGCTCTCTCTCACCTGGAGAAACCCGGGAACACTGTGAGAATAATGTTCTTTGATTTCTCCAGTGCGTTCAACACCATTCAGCCAAGACTACTGAGGGACAAGCTGGACCTTGGTGGAGTGGACCATCACCTGTCCAACTGGATCCTAGACTACGTGACAAACCGCCCTCAGTATGTGAGAGCCCAGGACTGTGTGTCTGACACTGTGATCTGTAGTACGGGGGCACCACAAGGTACAGTTCTTGCCCCATTTCTCTTCACACTGTACACTGCTGACTTTAGGCACAACTCCTCCAGCTGTTACTTACAGAAGTCCTCCGATGACTCTGCTATAGTCGGCCTTATCACTGATGACGACAATAGGGAATACAGAGACTTATACCGGGACTTTGCTGAATGGTGCCAGCAGAACCAGCTCAGGATTAATGCTGGGAAGACCAAGGAGATGGTGGTGGACTTTAGTAAACGGAGAAGTGCTCCGACCCCGGTGGAGATCCAAGGAACATGTATTGAGATAGTCAGGACCTATAAGTATCTGGGCGTGCTCCTCAATAATAAACTAGACTGGGCTGATCACCTGGAGGCGCTGCACAGAAAGGGCCACAGCAGACTCTACCTGCTCAGGAGGCTGAGGGCCTTCGGAGTCCAGGGGACACTTCTTAGGGCTTTTTTCAACTCTGTGGTTTCCTCAGCCATCTTTTTCGGTGTGGCCTGCTGGGGGTGCAGTATCTCAACCAGGGACAGAAATAGAATTGACAGGCTGATCAGAAGGACCAGCTCTGTCCTGGGGAGCCCCCTGGACCCAGTACAGGTGGTGGGTGACAGAAGGATACTGTCTGTGGTGACCTCCATGCGGGAGAACAAATCCCACCCCATGTATGGGACCTTGATGGCACTTGGCAGCACTGTAAGTGACCGTCTGCTTCACCCCAAGTGTGAGAAGGAGCTATTGCAGGTCCTTCCTTCCAACCGCGACCAGGCTGTATAATCTACATCAGACCAAGCGAAGACACTCCGCACAGAGAACTAATGATTATGACTATGAAGTCTTCCTTCTTTCTTCTTCTGTTTCGTAGCTGCTATGGACTCCTAGTATATCTTCTCTCCTCAGCTTATGTGTGTCTACGTCTGTAATATATTACTGTGCATTATCCTGTATCTGTATTACTAGGCTGCTGTAACATACTGAAATTTCCCCAATGTGGAACTATAAAAGGATTATCTTATCTTATCTTATCTTACATTTCTCTTTTGCTTCATTCATCTTGTTAATTAAAAAAAAAATAAACTATGAAGGATTTAATAAAAGATGCTTCAGAATTATTTTTATGGGAAATATAAGTTTTTACTAAAACATCAAGAGAGATGAGAAGTCCTAACAGACAATCCTGGTTCGGTACATTTTGCATTTATGATACATAACAGTAATGGAAATCTCTGATACATTCTTTGCGGGATTAAAAGTTGCCAGGATACAAAGACTTCATCTTTTCTTAAGCCTTAACTAAGATCTTATTGCATTCTGTAATTGTTTACTGTTGTTTTTTTTTTCTGTTTTTTTTCCCCCTAATTACATTGCGGGCCAGAACGCTGTGCACATAATGCACTGAATGACGAGATAATCGCTGCTTATGACTCACATGGAGAGGCTTCCACAGGGAGCCGTTTACAGGAAGAGCCAGCGCTCATATTGGTTTTAATAGAATATGCTTCTTCTTATGTGTGATGGACTGAGGATCCTTCACTGCCCCATTCAGTAAGCTACAGATCCAGGGAAGGAGACAGTCTGCATAGAATATTAGTGGGCAGGTTTAGGTATACAGATTAATCCTACGGTGGGCCCCTGAATCAAGTGGGTCCCTAATTCACCCTGTGCACTCATTGTATGTCATACAGATACCCAATGTACAGCATCTCAACCAGGCGAGGGTACTAGTAATACATAATATTAGCATGTAGCTCATACCTCCCAACTTTTGAAGAACTGAAAGAGGGACAAAATGTGCGGCGCGCTTAGCGCGCCGTGGCAAATTTAGCCCCACCCACTTTTGTGTTGACTCCGCCCACTCGTTAATTTTTCATGTGCCCGCACACAGTATAATCCTCCTACAGTCACCCGTAATTTATATGTCCCCCCTCTATCTCTCCCCCAGTTTCATATACACCCTTCATCTTCCCCCAGTTTCATGTCCCTCTTCCATCTCTGCCCCCAGATTCATGTCCCTCCATCTCTGCCCCCAGATTCATGTCCCTCCATCTCTGCCCCCAGATTCATGTCCCACATCTCTGCCCCCAGATTCATGTCCCTCCATCTCTGCCCCCAGATTCATGTCCTCTCCATCTCTGCCCCCAGATTCATGTCCCCATCTCTGCCCCCAGATTCATGTCCTCTCCATCTCTGCCCTCAGATTCATGTCCTCTCCATCTCTGCCCCCAGATTCATGTCCCCCATCTCTGCCCCCAGTTTCATGTCCACTCCATCTCTGCCCCCAGATTCATGTCCCTCCATCTCTGCCCCCAGATTCATGTCCCTCCATCTCTGCCCCCAGATTCATGTCCTCTCCATCTCTGCCCCCAGATTCATGTCCCCCATCTCTGCCCCAGATTCATGTCCCCCATCTCTGCCCTCAGATTCATGTCCTCTCCATCTCTGCCCCCAGATTCATGTCCCCCATCTCTGCCCACAGTTTCATGTCCACTCCATCTCTGCCCCCAGATTCATGTCCCTCCATCTCTGCCCCCAGATTCATGTCCTCTCCATCTCTGCCCTAAGATTCATGTCCCCCATCTCTGCCCCCAGATTCATGTCCTCTCCATCTCTGCCCCCAGATTCATGTTCCCCATCTCTGCCCCCAGATTCATGTCCCCCATCTCTGCCCCAGATTCATGTCCCCATCTCTGCCCTCAGATTCATGTCCTCTCCATCTCCTCCCCCAGATTCATGTCCCCCATCTCTGCCCCCAGTTTCATGTCCACTCCATCTCTGCCCCCAGATTCATGTCCCTCCATATCTGCCCCCAAATTCATGTCCCCCCATCTCTGCCCTCAGATTCATGTCCTCTCCATCTCCTCCCCCAGATTCATGTCCCCCATCTCTGCCCCCAGTTTCATGTCCACTCCATCTCTGCCCCCAGATTCATGTCCCTCCATATCTGCCCCCAGATTCATGTCCCACATCTCTGCCCCCAGATTCCTGTCCCTCCATCTCTGCCCCCAGATTCATGTCCCCCATCTCTTCCCCCAGATTCATGTCCCCTCCATCTCTGCCCCCAGATTCATGTCCTCTCCATCTCTGCCCCCAGATTCCTGTCCCTCCATCTCTGCCACCAGATTCATGTCCCCCATCTCTGCCCTCAGATTCATGTCCTCTCCATCTCTGCCCCCAGCTTCATGTCCCCCATCTCTGCCCCAATGTCATGCCGTCCTCTCCTTCATCTGCCCCCAGATTCACGTTCCACCTCCACATTACACTTACCTTCTCCACCGCTCCCTCGCCACTCTCTGCCCGCCTCTCTCGCCGACACATGCGGCTGAAGGAAGGAGCTGACACAGGTCAGCTCCTCGCTTTGCCGCTGCCCGCCTCTCTCCCTGACACATGCGGCTGAAGCTGCTCGCGTGCTCGCTTCGCTGCTGCGTCTCTCTCTCGCTGACACATGCGGCTGAAGCGAGGAGCTGACCTGTGTCAGCTCCTCGCTTCGCCGCTGCCGCCGGCTCCTGGCTTGTACATCGCGTCTACAAGCCAGGAGTCGGCGGCAGCAGCAAAGCGAGGAGCTGACACAGGTCAGCTCCTCGCTTCAGCCGCATGTGTCAGCGAGAGAGAGACGCAGCGGCGAAGCGAGCAGCTTCAGCCGGGTGTGTCAGGGAGAGAGGCGGGCAGCAGCGAAGCGAGGAGCTGACCTGTGTCAGCTCCTTCCTTCAGCCGCATGTGTCAGGGAGAGAGGCGGGCAGCGGCGAAGCGAGGAGCTGACCTGTGTCAGCTCCTTGCTTCAGCCGCATATGTGTTCAACTCAGATCTGCGTCCTCTGGACGCAGATCTGAGTTGAAATCGGGACATACCTCCCTCCAACCGGGACCGCGGGACATGTCACCCAAATCGTGACTGTCCCGCGGAAATCGGGACGGTTGGGAGGTATGTGTAGCTCTATAGTGGCCCCCAGACACCTCAGTCCAACAATGTTAGTGTGTATCATACATGCTCAGCCAAAATAAGCAAGAAAAGTCAAGAGCAATAAATATTGGCAAGAATTTAGCTGTTGGACATATATGGGCAACCAAAAAAACCACATGAGGGTCACAAATTTGTTTCTGGGGTGAACTGTCAGGAAGCACCACCCGGAGGTGCCAAGCTTTGTGAAAGCAGGATTTCCTTTAGGATTAAACTTTTGTTCGGTTCCCCCTCCCCCCACTACCATACTATCAATACTTGGCCTCTGTTGTCCCTTTCAGCTGTATACTGCTTGTGTTCTGCGTATTCATCCTTCACACATGCCTGCTTCACAAACAATTCTGCTACCCCCATGTTCTCACCCAAACAACACAGCTCTACTACTTCCACATTCCCCACCAACACAGCTTTACTACTTCCACTTCCCCACCAACACAGCTCTACTACTTCCACATTCCCCACCAACACAGCTTTACTACATCCACATTCCCCACCAACACAGCTCTACTACTTCCACATTCCCCACCAACACAGCTCTACTACTTCCACATTCCCCACCAACACAGCTCTACTACTTCCACATTCCCCACCAACACAGCTCTACTACCTCCACATTCCCCACCAACACAGCTCTACTACCTCCACATTCCCCACCAACACAGCTCTACTACCTCCACATTCCCCACCAACACAGCTCTACTAC
The DNA here is from genome assembly GCF_031893055.1 of Leptodactylus fuscus. Taxonomy (NCBI): domain Eukaryota; kingdom Metazoa; phylum Chordata; class Amphibia; order Anura; family Leptodactylidae; genus Leptodactylus; species Leptodactylus fuscus. The sequence continues at coordinate 13,292,634 of NC_134266.1, forward strand.
CTCCACATTCCCCACCAACACAGCTCTGCTACCTCCACAGCTCTGCTACCTCCACATTCCCCACCAACACAGCTCTGCTGCCTCCTTGTTCTCCACAGCCGCAGTTGCTCTACTACCTCCATGTTTTCCCTTCCACACACAATACTGCTGCTCACATGTTTTCCTTCCAACTGTGTGCTGGGGGGGTTAGATTTTACAAGCAGCGATCAGCAGCCCCTGCACGTGCCAGTGATTTATCTGCTGCCGATCTAGTCCTGAGTATCACAAGCACCAGAACTGGCCACATGCTGCAGCGTGATCCGGACACTTGCTTTCCTTGTATGGGACTGGCTTCTTTACCAAGTGCGTGCCCTGGTTGCAAGAGGCAGCGGCTCAACAGCGCAGTCCCATCCAAGGAAAGCAAGTGTCTGGATCACACTGCAGCATGTGGCCAGTTAGGTGCTGTGATACTCAGGACGATGTTTGCATCTATCTGGTACCGGAGCCTCAGAAGGAGGAGAATACGGTGGATCCGTCTGTGAGTGCAGAGACCGGTCAGTAGAACCGCAGAGGTCTAAACCAGCCCAGCTGCTCGGTTTGTTTTCAGAGCAGCCCTCTCCTGCGCTAGTTTAGAACAAAATAAAAAATCTAGTTGGCCCAGCTGCCGCCTCCTCCAAAATGCCGCCTGAGGCCGTCGCCTCACCTTGCCTCATTAGAGGTGCTGCCTTGTTCCTATCCTCCACACACTCAGATCTGCTCCCTCTACATTTCTTCCTATATTCCCCACATACTGAACTCAAACACATTCAAATTTCTCACATACACTCAGCTCTGCTACAGTCAAATTTTCATGTAAACTCAAACTCATCACTGGTACCTCCATGTTCTTCCCCTACATGAACTGGGCAGTTTCTATACATGCCACAAGCTCTGTCCCTGCATGTTACTTATAGGCAGTCTGCAGTCCTACAGTGTGGGAAATAAACTTCTGAACTTGGACACCAACCTCCCAGCAAATTTTTAGATGAGCCCCCAGCGGGTCACAACCCACAGTTTGGGAAACAGTGCACTAGACTATCCTGTTACCAACTCCAACTTAGTGACCAATGTTCCCCAAAAAGATTAACATGAGGGGTGCAACAGACATGTCAGGAGAGGTGACAGGTCCCTTTAAGTCACAGTTTCCCAGTTTACTCCTCTTTACAGCCAAGCACCAACTCCAGGACTGTGGTATGGCTATGTCATGGCTGAAACCAGGGGAGGTGATGGAAAATAACAAATACACACTTTGCCTCACCTCTCCTGGGCCTGGTGTCTTCTTCAGGCATCTTCTGGCCTCAGTCTAACATCATGGGCCCGGGGTCACTGCTGAGGCCTGTGGTTGGGTTTGGTCGTTACTTGGGGTGCACCGAATACCATGACATCATGACCCTTGTGGCCACTGAGACCCAATCACAGGCCTCAATATGTGACGTCTGACGAAGGCCGGAAAAGTTATGAAGATGACGCTGGGGACCGCCGGACACTGCCAAGTTGTCCAGAAGAGGTGAGGCAAGGTGAGTATAAGTGTCTGTAATATTTACTCACCTTCACTTAGCCCCCACTTATACTATGAGGTCTATCAAAAAAAAAAAATTGAATGGCCGAATCTCATGAATGTTCATGAAACCAATCTTGTGAGGTTTGCCATTTGATTTGTAGTCAAGACCACGGTCAAGTCCAGGAGGTGTCAGATTAAGACAAATCAACAGCAGGCTCATCCGTGCTAGTCAGGAGAGCTGGCAGCTTGCTGTTACGAGGGAGCTTACTTTTTCTCATAGGAATGCATTGACCAGTGTTGATTGACCAGTGTACAGCATTCGGCCAATCAACGCTGGTTCCGCCTCGTCAAAGTCAAGCCTCCTGCAGAACCAGTGTTGATTGACTGAATGCTGTACACTGCATAGGATTCAACCAATCAACGCTGGTTCTGCTGGAGGCTCGTCTGTGACGAGGCGGAGTCTAAGATCGGACCACAGCAGTCTCCATTGTGGTCCGATCTTAGACTCCTCCTCGTTAAAGTCGAGCCTCCTGCAGAACCAATGTTGATTGGCTGAATGCTGTACACTGCATAGGATTCAGCCAATCAACGCTGGCTCTGCCGGAGGCTCGTCTGTGAGGAGGCGGAGTCTAAGATCAGACCACAATGGAGACTGCTGTGGTCCAATCTTAGACTCCGCCTCCTCACAGACGATCCTTCGGCAGAACCAGCGTTGATTGGCCGAATGCTGTACACTGTATAGCATTCGGCCAATCAACACTGGTTCTGAATCGAATCTTTACTGCGAATAGCGAGTAGTATTCCAATGAGTACGAGTATTTCGAATACCGTAGTATTCTGTCGAATACCTACTCGATCCAATACTACTCACTCATCTCTCATCTACATATGTTATAATACATTCAGCCATTGTTCTGTGACGGCGCCGAAGAGCAGGCCGCCAGGTTCTAGTTCTTCACAGCAAAAACCGCACACCAAAAGCACACAGACACATGATGGACTTCATTACCGTGAATGACATCCACCAGGCTTCATGGGATCCCCTTAAACATCTATGCACCACTCCGGTCATGGTTCCTTTAAAGAGCTAAGTCATTAGAGCAGTGGGAACAGAGTCATTCCTTTGCTAATCATATCCACCCGAAAAATGATCTCATCAAAAGCAAATATACTTCCTCCGGTCTTTCTCTTGCTGTTGACACTGCATTTTAATCCACATTTTTTACTGAATAAGTTGTTAAAGGAATTGGACAAGACAGATACAAAGAACATTTAGTAAGATGAGGGGCTGGAGTCCCATGTCAGGCCTGGCAGCTGTGATAATGATCTATAATTTAATTGGAGATATGCTGTGATCTTACCAAGAACTTCCAATCTCTCCCCGTGTTTATGTATTATTCAGGCTAATGGTGACCCTGAAATAGAAAAAGCTTCTTATCTTTTAAAACTTTTATAGCCGTGAGTACAAAATGCACAAAAGCTGAGCGGTGCACTCGTTGTCCTAATGCAAACTGAAAGGAGACAGTTCTTAACCTATTTTAGCGTCACTTCCTTGGTAACAAGGTTAATATGATCGGACCTGCTGCAGGGCTCTATACCGGGCTGAGGAATTAGGAAATTCTGCAGGTGACAATGAAAACCGGGCAAGGAAATGATAAATGTCTGGAGACTCGATCTCACAGTATCATAGTTGTGTACGATGCTCACCGCGGGTAAGAAAGTAACTCAAAGTATCAAATGATGACGGTAATTCTGGGAGACCAGGTCTTCCGTCCAGGATGGGTGACTTTGATTGTATACAGGGACTAAATACGCCCATCTGGCTTTAGGCAAGACCCATATATGACTACTGCTGGGATGAAGGCCAGGAGATTGGAGGATTGGAGGAATGAGCGAACCAGTTTGGGACAAAACAAGTTGTCAAAAATTTTCCAAAAATTTCTTCTTTGGCGAAATCATAATTTTTGAGGTTCTTTACCTATGAACCACTATTATACCACTACTATACACAGTCCAGTCACATTAACGTGACGACCTGTCAAAATCCAGAATAACCACCTTTGGCAGAGCGGACCGCGGCGAGACGTGCAGGAAGAGAGGGGATGTTGTGATGATGATCACTGGGATGTTGAGCCATGCCGACTCCAGTGCCGTGGCCAGCTGCGCTAGGTTACGTGGTTGAGTATCCATGGAGTGAACAACCCGATAGAGGTGGTCCCACAGATTCTCGATTGGGTTCAAGTACGGGAAATTTGCTGGCCAAGGGAGTACGGTAAACTCATCCTGGTGCTCCTCGAACCACGCACATACAGTGCGAGCTATAGGACATGTCATGTTGTCCTGCTGGTAGATGCCATCATCCTGAGGAAAAACATTTTGCATGTAGGGGTGAACATGGTCCACAAGGATAGATGCATACTGGTGTTGATCCATCGTGCCTTCCACAATGATGAGTGCACCACGATGGCTGATGACACGTGCCTTCTGCCATGGGTTATCTAACGTTGACATCAAAAGTAGGCGATGGTCACATTAATATGACTGGACTGTGTCCTATAGACCAGAAGTATAATAAGTGGAGGACCATGGAAGATGCATAAACATGACAATAGTCATACTCACCTCTCTGCAGTTCCATTGCTCTGTTCAGTATGGGTCTATGTCCTCTTCTGGCCTCTTCCTGCCTCCTGAATGATGTCCATGGCCCCCCAGAGACCAATGAGTTCTGTGACTGGGCACACTAGTTATAAGGCTATGATAAAGCCCAGGAGAGGTGTATTTGACTGTTCTTTATGTTTATGAACCTCCCCCTGAGCCTCTGAGTGTTCAGAAGAGATCAGGTTCGGTCCAAAACTAAATTGCCAGAAAAACCTTGAGACTATTTTCAAGGTTTGCCCAGTAAGGATCACGTCCAGGCCCTGCAGCTCTCGTAAAAGGTTGGTGCACTGTAGAGGGGCCCCACAGTGATAGTAGTGTACCTCCTGGTGGTAATTCTTCCAGAGTCGGATGGTGGTTGGAGTGCCCTCGATGGTAGATGCGGGAATAAGACAGGAGGCAGGGTTAGAAACGAGGAACATATTATGGTTTACTGATAAAGAACAGGTCACATCCCAGTAGGATAACCCCACTTGAAACCCACCAGTTTAGGTTAATTTGGTATTCAGCACTGCTAGTTGATGAGATTTTTGGTAAAATCTCATCCATTGAGGCTACTTTACAACTGTGATATCTCCATTCTCCTGGTCCAATGAAAGACCTGGAGAAAAGAAAACCAATCTGTCTATGGGGTCTCATTGGTGTCCATTACATTTTAAGTTGGATTAGGATCAGCGCACACAGAGTTTTTTGGTGAGGATTTTGGCTTTACTATAGTCTGCCAGTCCCTATTGTACAAGTAACTACCTGGGGGCCAGGTGCAGGTTCTGAACACTTGACAGAGGTCATAAACCAACTTGGAACCCCCAGGTATAGCATAAAAATACAGACTCCATGGACAACCCCTTTAAACATCCTTACCCTTTAAGTTGTGCTGCCTCTTTCTATATGAACTGCATCATCCTTATTTCTTCCTTCCATTCTTTTCTACCGTTTTCTTCCCCTTCCCTTGTCTTTAGTAGAAATCCCCATCCCTGCATGTGGCAGCGCGTAGAGCGCGAAAAACTGAAGTTATTAGGAATTCTATGGTTGACCACAATAGATTGTCTAACAATAGAATTACATTGTAATACACATCAATTCCATTGTACAGTTAATTTCATTCTCTAAATGAATATTAATTTCATAAACTCGCGCATGCAGTAAGAGTAAAATATTAAACGTAATTATTACATACTTAACTCTGCTACAACTAATTAACTTGAATTAATTGTTTTGCAGAATTAATTAATCCTCTCGCTTGTTCCTATTCTTTTCATTATTGATACAATGCAGGAATTGTGAGATTTGCTGCTCAGAAAATTCCAATTTTATAGAAAAAGGAACCACAAAATGTCCTTTCGTCCCTAATATTCTATAACCTGGAGTGACAGGATGACCTGCAGTTCATAATAGATGTTCTTAAAGGGGTTGTCTCGTGAGACCCACGATAATGATCAGATCTGAGGCTCCATGTATGTGATCGCCAGTCCATTCACTTACATTGTTGCCATATATATCGTTCCATCAGTCCCATAGAAGTGATCAGAGCAATGGTCACGTATGTAACACCAATCCGATTTTTTTACGTGGATCTCTTGGAGACCTTTGTTCTCCTAATCATTTGTGGTCCAGTGGTTGGAGCCCCAGTGATCAGACAGTTATCTACTATCTTGTGGATAGGAGATCAGAGTCTGTTGTGTGATATCCCCTATAAGTTCAGGTTCAAGCCAAAATTTGTAAGACAGACCATGTCTCGTTCCAATCTTGTTGGCTTTCCCAAAATGTCCATTTCATCGAACAATTGTATTTGTTTTGAAAATACTATAACATAGCATCTTTCTTAGAAAATATACATCATACAGTTCCTTTGGTTCTCTTTTTGGAAATTTCTAAGGCCTCGTTCATATCTGTGTTGGTAATCCGCTCGGGGGAGTCCGCATGGGGAACGCATTTGCAAGCGGTGAGCAGTGAAAGCACACGGACCCCATAGATTATAATGGGGTCCATGTGCTTGCCACCAGATCTCCGCACGGAACTTGCAGACAGGAAAATACTTCACAATCTACTTTTCTGTCCGCATGAAATCTCGCGGCAAGCGCACAGGCACCATTATAGTCTATGGGATCTGTGTGCTTTCACTGCACACCGCTTGCAAATGCATTTGGTAGTCCGTTTGGGGGGGTCCCCATGTGGACTTACCAAAAGCAGATGTGAACCAAGGGTCACTAGACTAACTGGGTGTTACCATTGTCCTTGCTATAAAGGTCTGGCAATACTTAGACTGCATTGGAGTAGACTCTGCTCAAAATCGGCAGAGAGAAAAGTCCTGCAAGTTTTAGTATAAAACCGGAGGACACTGGGCGTTCCCCGTGATATATATGGGGCCCATGGATTCTCATGTGTAACCACTTTTTAAGCAGACAGGGTCTCTGGCTTTCAGGTACCCATGCGGACCCAAACAAGGGAAACCGGAATGCCAGTGTGAACCTAAGATGAGTTGAAATGGTTGTTGCTTTGCTCGGAGGACAGAACCAAATGAAATATTCCTTTAATGGAACCCATGGGAAACTTTACTTTGGAGTCTGTTCTTGCTCACGTTGGATGGAGCTTTAGATACGGATAAGCAATGTCTGGCTGAACCTTCACAACAATGTCTGTGCACACAACGGTCTTCCTCCTCGTATTCTTACCTAAAATCTAGTCCTATGTAACAAACAGTGGAAAGCCAAAGTAGAAATGTGGGAATCCTCTGCAGTTTTTTTGCAGATACAAAGGGGTTAATCAGTGGTAATTTCGCACCATGGGTGAGTCGGCTGAACCTGCCACGGAATCCGCGGGATCATAGAGCAGGACGCATCCTGTCGCTGCCTCTCATTGAAAGCAATGGACGTCTGAATCCTGACGGAATTTCGAGATTGGTTTTGAGACAGAAAAATGAGCCCGAATTCCCCAAGTATAAATGGCCCCTATTAGTATTTTTACATGTGGGCATGAATTTTTTAATTTTTTTTAATTAAACCAGATTTCCCCTTAATTCCTATAAGTCAAGGACTTATTGGTCAACCCAGAGGCGAATATTTTCACCCTTGAGGAATCCAAGCTACAAATGTGCCGGGTTAGATAAGACATTGTTGAAGCAATGATTACGGCTGTAAGTACGCAGAATTTAATATTGATCCTTTAATAATATGCATTTAGAGCTCAATTTTGCTGATACATGTCTTCACACAGACAGGCGGAATAACAAGTCGCAGCGGAGATTAATAAGACATAGAAGGTATAATTAAGGAGACATCTCCAGGTATTATGCATGGGAACGACATTCGCCCATTAGGGATATAAATAAATAATACAGGTTTAACTGACAATTCTCAATAAGCTCCACGAGTGTCAGCCGACATCAGCCACCGCAATTTCTACTTCCCTCCGACAATAGAATACAAATGAGGTTGTGAACTGAATACACAGCGGATAGGCCGGAGCACCCAGTGCTGTATAGAGCCCGAGTCAAGCAATTACAGCTGCTGTAAGGGTTAATAAGCATTTGCAACTGAGAACGATGATGAGATCTGGTCGGTGTTGTACAGAGACAAGGACCAATGGAGGGATCGCCTGGTCCCTGTTTTGTATTGCAATGTCATGTGCTCCCCTGAAACGTTTAAAGGGGTTGCCTAAGGGCACACAATGGTATAAATTAAAATAATATCCATTGCTACCAATGCAATCCTCCAAAAATTTTGCAGAAATTAGAAATCTAAATCCCACCAAGATTCGGTGTGACCTTTGCTCTTTGCCTTCCATCAGTTCTTCTCGGTACTTGTAGACAGTGTTTGAAGGAACTCAGCAGGGAGGTTGTTCCCGCCATCTTGGACTCCTAAGCACAGATCTTCTGTGGATGTAGGCTTACTCCAATCCTTCTGTGTCTTCATGCCATCCAGGACAGGATGGATGAGGTTGAGCTATGGGGCCATGTCATCACTTCCGTGACTCCTCCTTCAAAGGGCAAAAGTCACGTCAAATATTGATGGCTTTTGGATTTCCATTGGGCCACTAGCAACTTTAGATGAAGGTAGAACAGATATTCTGTGCCGGGTCCGGGTGCCAGGCCCCAGCAAATGCTACACTGATTGGGGCAACATGGTGGCTCAGTGATTAGCACTGCAGCCTTGCAGTGCTGGAGTCCTGGGTTTGAATACTGCCAGGAACAAAATCTGCAAGGAGTTTGTATGTTCTCCCCGTGTTTGTGTGGTTTTCCTCCCATTCTACAAAGACATACTGATAGGAAAAACAAATGTATGTTGAGATCCCTATATGGGGCTCACAATCTGCATTAAAATAAAAAGAAATTGTACCCTGATGATCAATCTTGTAGATTGGTCATCACTATGAAAATTTGATTTGGGTTTGGAAAACCCTTTTAACGAAGGAAAGAAGTGATAAAGAGGTGAAGTGGATGACATGGTTATATCAATAAATGCCTATACTGTATAACAGTGGTTGGCGACCATCAGCTTTCCAGCTACTGCCAAACTACAGCTCCCAGCAAGCTCCATTCACTTCCATGGACAGCATTGCAGGTGTGCATGCTGGGAGTTGTAGTTTTACAATAGCTGGAGTGCTGAAGGTTGCAGAGATAGATAGGAGATAGATAGATAGATAGATAGATAGATAGATAGATAGATGATAGATAGATAGATAGATAGATAGATAGATAGATAGATAGATAGATAGATAAGAGATAGACAGATAATAGATAGATAGATAGATAGATAGATAGATAGATAGGAGATAGATAGATAGATAGATGATAGATAGATAGATAGATAGATAGAT